>NW_021680344.1:921395-1000004 GCF_001412515.2 Diachasma alloeum | reverse complement strand
CGATGAGGGGAAAAGTCTGGGGAAGGGGTATCCAACGGTGGCGGGATTTACCTTTTAGGGGCAGTGTGTAGTGGGAAAAAATATGTAGAAAAATAATAAAAAATAAATGAATATGCCTCGTCACAGTGTTTATATGCATTCGGCGCGTTAGTGTATCAACTATCGTAAATTACAATGCGTGTATCAACCGATCGTGTACAAGTTACATCTACGACTTTTGATTTGTCGACTTGAAAACCCTTCACCTAGAAGGATACCTTTGTATGCATCAACATTTTTACATTTTCGTGGTTAAAAAAATAGGTTTTTTCTCCGATTTAATTGGTTTTATTTGTAATGATTTAGAACATTGGATTAATAAAGAAGCTCCTGATGAGGTCTCCTCTGGAAGACGAAACGTTGGGCCATCGCCAAGAAGTCTCCAACTTCAACTTCATTTTTACGTTTATAAAATTGCTGAAGACCGCTTAGGCCAACTTGTTGTCATCTGAATTTTGAAATACCCAATTTTCTTCGGAGATGAAAAATCAGCGAAGATTTTACGTATGACGACCAGATTTCATGAATCTATGAGTCTACTTTCATTTCTCAAATGTCTCTAAATCCAACCACAGCTGGTTGGCAAAAAACTCGCCCAACAATCGAAGCATCTCTGAAAGCACATCATTATAAATAGCGTTCACACTCCTAACAATTCCGTATACCTTTTTTTTCTAAACGGAATAAGTCTTCGGCGCAAGCTCGTTTGGATTTTCCACCGCATGTGGTTCTTGTGGGTGAAGGCTTGAAACGAGCCAAACCAGTAAATTATGAGCTTAATTCGGTATAACGATTTCATCCCTCTTGGTGTCCGATTAGAGAATGGATAGAAGTAGTACAACTGGTCTCGAACCCCACCGCCCCCTTTGTTTGCTGAAATTGGCGGTATTTCCATGAGTTATATTACCAGTGGAACTCCCAAAACGACCTCAACTTCCAATAATCTATAAGGGTCATTTCACTAATTACTGATCATTTTGCACCAAATCTGAGATTTTAACCCATCTTTTGATGTATCTTTGTACCTGACGAAAAGTGAATTCACCTAAAATTTGTAACGTACATCAGAAGATTTTAATAATTCATTGGTGTAAGTCTGGACCGAAAAAAAGATGTTGATGTGTTCTATATATTTAAATGTAGGAATACAAATTTTTATAGATTTTTCATTCACGTAGATTTTGTGTGGACAAAAAAAACAAAAAACGGTGGGGATCCTCTTATTATACGCGACCACTTAAGGGTTAAGGAAGAACCGCGGTGAAAGTCCACCGTTTAGCGATTTTCAATAACTGATGGGATGTCTTAAGGAAGTGGAAAAATTTCCGTACCGTACCAATTTTGCTCTGTATGTCAAGGTCTAATTCCGGTCATACTATCGACTGACATAGAACAATCAACTAGTTAGATGTAACGTGACTATCATGAATTTTTCTGTGTCAGAAACTTGTCATAAATTTTACAATTTTACCTGTTTTTCGTTGCACGAGTTGAGGACCTTCAGCCAGGAAATCTTGAATGTGGAGTGGAATTTTGGGTTGAAAATTCTGTCAAATATTCAGTATGAAAATTGTGTGCAATTTTCAGATGAACACTACGCGGAAAAATGAGATAAAATATTGTTGCTTGAATATTTCAATATAACATAAATGTGGTCTAAAATGATATTTATTCATTGATCTCAACTACACTGTTAGGAAATTACTCTTGAAATTTCAAATGAAAGAGCTTGAAATTTTTAACGACAAAGTTAAATGAAATTTTTGTACATTTCTTCATTGACGAAATAGTTAATTACTTGAATATTCAAGTAAATCTCGATTTTCAGGGTCATACAGCACTTAAAAACAAAGAAAATTTTGGAAATTGCAGGCAACAACTTTTCTGAATTTTCAATCTATGGAAAATTGAATTGTATGTGATTAGAGGATTGATCAGTTTCCCTTTTCTTTTCAATGATCCTTATTATTATAGGGGAGGGTGGGCCGAAATGGAACAGTAGGAAAAATCGAATATGGAGCGAAATTCAGATAACTTTTTTGTCACCTAATGTGAGCTCAAAAATGATAATTCGGAGTTAACTCAGTGATATCAATTTACTCTGTAGTTTTTGTTATCGTGTTGTGTAAGGAAGATAAGAGAATTTTGATGAAGACCGTTTTTGTAGAGAATTTCAAGGGCTATGAAACAGTTCATTATAAGCATTTTGATAACTTCTTTGTAAAAAAATGATAAATCGAGGTTAAGTCAGTGACAACAGTCCACTTTGGAGTTTTCGGTTAGTATCTTGTAATATATGGGAGATGAGAGAATTTTAATAAGAACCTTGTTTGTACCTCAGAATCTTGCCAGTATCTCAGAGTTTTTGAGAGAAGAACGACAAAGTTTTTAAACAAATCTTACTTGTGCCAAGAAAATAGATTTTTGAAAATTATCACAAAAGATTTTTTCGTGAGAAGACCCGGTAAACCGCGTTTCTAACCTCGCTTCGCTCGGTTTGATCGCGGTTTACGGGCCGTCTGACGAAAAATTGCATTCATCACACAGTACAAAAGTATTTTCTGACGAATGTGATTATAGGCCTCGCCTTCGGCTCGGCCTACAAAGCCACATTCGTCAGAAAATACTTTGTGGACCTTGTGATGAAAATAACTATTTTGTCCCAAACTTGCAAAAAGTGCGTCGGAATGAAAAGTTTATGTCGCAAAAATAGATTTAGTAGTTTAAAAAACTCCTTCGTTATTCGATACTCCCAGACATATTTTGCTCCCGAAAAATCTTTGTTTTATGGGAAACAAGAGATAATAGTTTTTCATTTCGGCTGTGTAATAATCACAGACAAGAGATGAACCCTTAAATGAAGGAATAATAATGATATTAAAGCAATCTTATAATTTAAGGATAAAATATTTGTTGATAAATTTTCCTCTATATGAGATATTTTTATCCTGAAGGTCACAGTCTGGTGTGAATTATCGCCTCTTGAGCCAAATATTTAGTTTCTGTCGAAAGCAGAACAATTATTCATGTTTCAGACTTACAAATTCGAACCAAACAAATTCTTTTTTGGCAATTTTCAACTAGTGATTTTGTTGGCCCAAACAAGACTTGTTTGACAACGTGTTTGTTTTTCTCTCAGTGTATAATTTTTGAAAACCAAAATGCACGACTTAATCAACTCCTTCATTAATGAAGTTTTTTTTATCGCAATTTGGACTATTTCGTAACATAATCACACAGTAATCATACAGTAATATGATCCCACATACAACTTTATCCTTTCCATTTTCTCTCGCAAAGTTGACTCTCCCTGATGTGCTATACGCATACTGTGAATCTGGTGCATCGAGAAAAGCCTGGCTAAATATTATGCATGGACGTGTTTATCAATGCATTATAGAAAACCATATATTGACTACGTTAGCCCAAAAAAATTTATTTACAAAATTACGATGCATATTCACCAGGTAATTCACTCGATAAATACCCAGGAGCTCACGGTGGGTTCATGCTGGCCTGGGAATAATTTAATATTTAACGCGTCGTTCGCAGCGTAATCGTGTTATTCAAGCGGAACGATCAATTTGGATAGTTGTGATAATACCAAGGGATTCCGCATCAGCTGGTATCCACGTGGTTTTTTTAGCTCTGGTAGAAAATCTGTTCTACGGTTCTATCTGTTCTGTTCAGGTAGAAAATCTGTTGAGTCGTGAGGATTAATTCCATGAATCGGTTGAATTGATGCATTTCTTGAGTGCAGCTGCAAAATTTACAAACTACTTCATTCTTCTTGGGTAGTTCCCCGCCAATTACCCCTCAACCTTCATTTTCTGGCGTATACCGTTGAAAATTTTCGTCTGAATTTTCCGCGCCAAATTTCGGAAATTTTTATCCTGTTCAAGGTCCATTGAAATTTCAGGAAATCTTGTCATTGAAAAATAAAATATTCCATTGATTTTCTGTTCAAATGATCTGGAATAAAATATTTGATTTTTTAATAAAATACTTTTATTATTTTTCAGTTCAATTATTCTGTGAAAATTCAACAAAATGACATGAGTTTTCAAAAAGACATGAGTTTTCAAAACGGAAAACTCATGTCTTTTTTGTTTGTGAATATTCTCGTTCAACTGAAAATTCAATCAAGATGTGAAATTTCCATCTCAATCCTACTGAAAACTAATGAATTTCCGTGAATTCTACATAAAACTTCAAATTTTATGACCATTTTTTCCCTGAATTCGATTCATTGTCACTCTCATGACATTTAATATGATATCTTCCATGAAATTTTCAAAAATTTCTAACAGTGCAGTTTTTCGTCATTACCCACGTAAGAAAAAACGAATGGGCCGAGCTTGGCCCGGTGGCCGGGCTGCCGAACTTCGGGGCCCGTTCCTCAACCGGGACCGCGCCGGACTTGGTTGAAACCTGGGATGATAAGATCGGCCCAGACCTGGGCACCGATCTCGGCCCAGCGTTGATTGCCAGTCATTGGCCAGGCTCAATTAAACATTACTCAATTACATGAATATGATATGGGTGATTGAAATACAAGTAATTCAATATTACTCCTCAGCATTCGTAACAGGTTCAACGAGGAAAAAAAATCAATACCGGCATGCGGCTGGCGCCGGGCTGGCTGCTAAACTATTCAAGGCAATTATCAATAATAACAAAAACAAAATAATTAACATTTTTTAGGATGATTTTTAGCATTAATTGTGCCCTGCCTACCAAACCCTAACGCAATCATCGCTGAAAAACCAATTTTGTTAACTTAAAATAGNCCCCGAGACTCAAGCCCTGGTCCCCAGGGATGGCCGAACCTCAGTCCAAGCCTGGGCGGCCAGACTTGGCAAGCCCAGGCTTGTGCCAGGCTTGGCCCGTTTCTACAACNGTACCCTAACGTGGGCTCGAACTCACGACCTCACGACTACTAATCCGACGCCATAAGCACTAGCCTACCCACGTACGAAAAAACGAATGGGCCGAGCTTGGCCCAAGCCCGGTGGCCGGCCTGCCGAACTTCGGGNCCCTTACAATTACACCAACGGCTGGAGCCCAAGGACCAAGCTCCGGGCCACCGCTGGCTGAGACTTGGTTATCGAGGTCCGGCATGCCAATGTCCAGCCAAGGCTGGGCCAGATCTGTCAACCAAGGCTCGGTTACCCACCCTTCCCCCGAGACTCAAGCCCTGGTCCCCAGGGATGGCCGAACCTCAGTCCAAGCCTGGGCGGCCAGACTTGGCAAGCCCAGGCTTGTGCCAGGCTTGGCCCGTTTCTACAACACTGGCATTTCGTACGTGGGTTGTAGGTTCAATCCCCTTCCGATAGAAGAATTTAATTTCAGCTAATAGGTTTTTCAGGTAGAGCTGCGACAATAATGGGCAGAAAATCATCATATAAACTTATAAACTAAGTAATTAACAATTCATTAAAATTGCAGGCAATGTTGCATATATATTGCTTATAAATTCTCATATATGATCAACATTCGTGCGATATATGTTATATACATACGAATTTAATATTTGTCAATATATATTGCATATACGATCGCATAATAGCAGTGTACATAATACATATATTCTTTATATGTAGTAATCGGCCAAAAATGCTGTATAGCACTTGTATGTACAATATATGCAGCCTATATGCGTGTATATGAGAAATATATGTCATATATGCATCATAGATTTATTTATATATGCTCCACATACATAATTGTCCGTGCGGGAACACAAACATTCATCTCTCTGTTACTATCCCACTACTAGCCGATGGGTGCGTGTGACCACTGCAATCACAATTCCTCCATTACTTATGAATATTTTCTTCAATTATTGTTTTTGAGAACGGAAAAGTATGCCACAACGCATTTAATTCGATGAGAAAAATAAATTGTGACATGAAAGATTCATTTAGTCAAATTTTTTTCGCGTTTCAACTGAGTTGTCCACTTGATAGTTAAAGGCCCTTAAGTAGTAAAAATGTATTTACTCCAAGTCAGAGAAAATATTACATGAAGATACATTAAGTAGTTAAATCAAGAACCTTTGCATTTTTACATTGAAGAAATCCAATATAATGCAAAATTCTGCAATAATACAACATAAATTAAACATTGAGTGAAAGTGGCAGGTGATTCAAATAATGAAGAATTTGTGAGCATGACGAGATTAAGTTTAGAGCAAAAAAAATCATCAATTCAATAATTCCGCGGTTCTTACTTTGAGAACGCAGGAAGTTCTGAGCTCCAAAACTGGGATTTCCCATCGTAAAAAGGAGAAAGGTAATCGATCTCGATATATATTCTTGAAAATCTCGAAGAAACGGAAAAGGAAGACTGAAATCAAAGCACTACTACGCGAGAAGATGAGAAGGGGCGGCAGATATTGGCTTCAAAATAAGAGAAAATGTTCCTCAATATAGGTACAATTATAGTAGATTCAAGTGAAAATTTAATTTCGATAATGATATTGAAATGTATTCGGCTTGTCCAACACACACAATCCGAATGAAAAAAAAACCTTCGGAAACAGAACCGTCTAATTTCTGCCATGCCAGCGTACATTGTCGAACCGTTTTACGTCATCAGAACAGTCAAATTCCATTATGAAGTTACAGAGGTGAAGACAGAATAACTTAGAGTAATCTTGACTAAATCGTCTTGTGAACTTGGCGAATTTAATTTGTTCGATGCTCGAGGGAAACTGCAACACCTTTCGAATTACTCATCTTAACTTCTGAGAGTAGACGATACATCATTCTGTGGCGTAAAAGAGACAGACTGAATTAGAGTGTGGCTTCCTTCTCCATATCTCTGTCCCTCCCACCTTCTCCTGATGAATGTGATCATAATCTTGGCCTTCAATTTAAATTATAAACTCACATTCGTCACAAAAAACATTGTGGCGATACTGAGGCAATCTATTCTTTCCCTAAATCGAATTCAATCTCAATCGAATTCAGTCTCTCTTCTAAAACTTAACAATAAATTGCGCATGAAATTGCATTTTTTTCTAATATTGTAAGTCTATTCTGGACATGATTCCCACGCACGTGAAGTGGAATTCCTTTATTTGATTTAAGAAGTTTTTTTGGGTGTTGTTTTAATTTTTCCAAATTTCATCCATCTCACCGATTGATAATGGTATTTTAGTAGAGTACGAATTTCTATTGGATGTGCATTTAAATGAGGTTCCCTCAGCACATTGGGTATTTGTCTAACGATTACTCAACGGATCAGCAAATTCATGCAAGTGGGACCCCTGGTACTCCTAACAATGAGTATTTGGAACTGTTTGCAAATCCTCAACGTATTCCACCGTCGGATCTCAATTCTATTTTGAGTTCAATGTGGTGTATAGGAATTCCAAGCAATCGAAGAGAATTACGGATTCATGCAGCTAGGTTTCTGTCAATATCTGAAGATGTATATTCTCGGATGATGCTGGAAGTACACTAATAGAAAAAATTATTTTTATTGAAATGTTTCTTCCTTGGAACAAGTATTATACAATACTTAAACCAATTTCAAACAAATAAGGTCTTACGGTGAATATCCCTTATTTTTTCTTGAGCTACATTTACTTGAATCAAATAAAAGAATCCTTGACATCAAGTCACATGTATTCACCACAAAAATGGAAAAGTTCTATTTTTTGCTTCCGAATGAAAGCATTGTAATCGTTCATTTTTATGATCTTCTAATTTTGCTTGGAAATTATTATTATAATTATTTTCTGTAATTTTGTTTTTGTTGCTGAATGAACCTTTTTAATGGTTTAGAAATTATTAAAAAAAAGAAAATCTCTAGGTATGATGAATAATAAATTAGGCCATAGTGTAAATAGGACTATGGGAAAATTGAGCAACACAAAAGGGGGACACTGGAGAAGAATAATCTTAGAAATAACAAATAACCAACCATTTAAACAAATGAAAATAATGTTAAAAATAATAACGGAAATCGGTGTAGAAAAAAATATAGGAAATTTTCCAAGAAGGATTTTCAGGGGAATTTATCGGAGAAATTGGTAGAAAAAGAAAGAATCAACAAAACTAATAACGAATAAAATAACGGTCTGTCGCTTCTGTCGAATAGGCTCGCAACCCTGCTTGTTTTAACCTAATATAATCTCCAGTCGAGAAATTTTCTACTTTCATGAATGGATCAAAAATTTGTACCTAGGAGATGATTATAATACATTGAGGAATGAATTGGATGCTGTTTTCTCGAATGAAGCCAATGTTTAAATTGAGTTTTCCGTACATCACATTGAGCGAAATTTGTGACATCCAACTATGTGTTGGATTCTCGTGATCTGTGATTCTGTTATTGTACACTAAAACGATTTTTTTAGTCAGGAAACATAAACTTTTTTCAACTCAACGACATCTTACTACAATCTCAAAGCTTTTTCCGTGTGACAATATGCATCCTGATTCAACATACGAAATGCTCACTTCAATTATAATTTACTTTGACCAACGTATAATCGCGTTTGATTGAGATAACGTATTTAGTCATAAGAATAATTTTGATTTTTGAGTAAATCAATCAATTTTTGATGTTAGCAAATTTTTGACTAGAAAGAAATGAAATACACGGAGAGAAATATTCAGTAAAAATTACGGAACGCACAATTCACTCACCGATTACGGAATCGACTCGGAAAATTTAAGTGAGGGTATCGTAATTTTTGACAGGAGATTCAGATAAAAATTACGGAACGCTCTGGAAAAATTCCGCGACAGTTCCGTAAAATTTCCTACAACCACATTTCGCTCCGGAATTACGGAAAAGATACGTAATGTTTATTGAATATTTCTCTCCGTGTACTCTCATTATTGCGACAAATAAAAGAAACTTCAATTCTAGAGAAGTTCGATTTCTCCGAATCAAATGTATCTGAAGACGAGATAACTAGTATTCATTATGAAATCATGTTTATTTGAAAATTGAAAATCAAATGATAGTTGGTTCAAATAAAATTCTCTTAATAAAATTAATTTTCTGTCAGTGCCTGGAGCTTTATAGTGCACTCTGAAAACAGGTATCACGATGCAAAATAATTCAAAGTTTATGTGTCACTTGGCTCATCAAATTAATGATGAGCCAAGAAAGAAATACTGCGCACAGGCAAAGCTGGGTTTCGGGTGTTCGCTATGCTAAAGTTTTGCTGGCTTTCGGAGACTTCAGAGTGCAAGAGGCTAGAAACAACATTGTGCTGAGTATACAGGCAACACCAAAATTGGCTTAGTCTGGTCTCCGCTCGAGAAAAGAACAATATAACACAACACTGTTAGAAAATTATTCTTGAAATTTCAAGGAAAAAATTTTCAAATTTTTAACAACAAATAATTTCCATGGAATTTCCATTAATCTTGTTATTGATAAATCATTGAATTGTCTTGAACATTTAATGAAATTTGATTCTTAGGTCCATACGACAAAGAAAATTACTGAAAATCGTGAAAATTCAGATAACTTTTCTTCTGAATTTTTAATCGTTTGAAAATTGAATTGAATGTAACGCTTCATTTCCACGAGAGGTTGGAAAATCCAAATTGTTATTGAAAATGCAATGATTATTCATCATGAAAAACTTAATTTTATTGAATTTCCAAGATGAATCAGGAATTCCATGAGCAATTTAGTCTGAAATTCAATTCAAGTTCCGAATATTGAAAATTCAAATGCATCTGTTACTTAATTTTCAAAAAATTTCTAACAGTGAACTCATATAAGCTCCATATATTTAAACATTGTTATAGAAGAGACCGGGACAAAATGAAACCTTTGTAAAATTTACGATTTTACACAAATGATTGATTTTTCTACAGTTACTAATGAAATACCCCATTATTAGATTTAAAGTTTAAATATAACTCAGATTTCAGAGATTACAATTCAAAAAAATTTTAAATGGAAGTTAATAAGTATAGAAGCATTCTGATATTATTGATAATAATTAATGAACTGCCAACATGAAATGCCAAAATACTCATGGCCATGACGACATTTGATCCTCGTGAGGTAAAACGTGAGAGACTCATAATTATTTGCCCTTAAAATTTCATAGACAGCCGGCTAGTAATTCTCAGAAGCTAGATATTGAATGCGATTTAAGGGGAAAAACTTATAAGATTTCAGATTTCACAGAAAATTACAAATTTTTAAGCAGCATTAAGACGAGAATTCCTCAACTATTAGAATTTTCTATGAAAAAATGAATATTTAGTGTTGAATAACGCTGAATTGCCAATTAATTGAAAATTCAAGATTATATTCATCAAAAATTTCCTGATTTATGTTCAAGTTCAGAGAATAATTAAACTTACATTGGCAATTTTCATTGATTTTTCCATGACATTCTGAATTTTCAATGACGAAATCTATTGAAATTTTAGTGGAACTAAAATGTGATAAAATTCTCTGAAAGTGTATCGTAAATTGACAGCCAAAAATTTTTCAAGTGTACAAAAAAAAACAAGTTATGATGAACTTACAAAAATTCATAACTGTAAGATGAAATATCTGCATGAGACAAGAAATTTTCCCAGTCCCGTAAACACTAGAATATTCCTCGTAATGACGATTAGAGATTGTCTTAGATAGAGGTTCCGGTTTTCGATTCGAAAACTTATTTACCTACATATGTGATCTGTTAAACGATGTTACATCGAAAAAACACTAGATTCATTTGTCTCATTGGAACACAAAAAAAAACAGAGGGATCGCACTATGCCCCGGGTCTCACTTACTAAAAACCCAGGGTGTTTTTTTGCTCCACTCTCCCCCACAAATAAAGAGGTACTTCTCAAAAAACTTGTTTTTTCTCAGTGCATAACATTCCTCACCAAAGTACAAAGTCTATTCTAGGCTCGATAATATGTATCCAAATTTCTATCACTATAATTGAAGATTCAATGCCCTCCCAAAATTAGTCCATTGATATGTGTACTATGTATGTTATGTAATTGGCATCACAAAATTGGAGAATGCATCAGTGGAGTCCAGAGATGATTGCGCATCAGCATAGTTCTTGATATAGAACTAGCTTGGTGATTATGCTTTGCGATTACGGTCCAACGTGCGATGTGTCTAACCCAATTGTACGATCTGGAAGAGCAACCGACCTCATAATTACATAGCCCTAGGCGGAGAGTCGATATTCTGGCATACCCATGAAATAATAATATCACATCGCCCTCGTACACTACAGAGTATGCTCTTCACATTGACCAGATGCCCTCAATATAGGCATCAGTATGTGCAATTCATTAGATGACATCATACAGGTATTAATGTCATCAAATCTTTAATTCATGCATTTCTTGATTCACCAGATACAACTGAAGTAAGGAACTTCCGCAGTAAATTTTGGGGCTATGGAGTGGGGGAAAATATCAAAGGTTCCGACACTCTGGTGCATCATTTGAAAAAAAAAATGAAATAACGAAAAGTTGATGGGTGCATTGGAATTTCGCCGTTTGGGTTTATTCTTTGCACTTATTATTCGTGATTAATGATTTCCAAATATGACTCTCGTCGGGTTTGTCTCGTCTGGCCTCATTTCCCTCGCGGTTCGCGGCATCACTACTAATAAAATTGTGGGGATATGTTCCTGAAATATATAAGGAAGATCGGGGTAAAGCGAGGTAGCTAAGACAAAGAGGCGGGTGTCAGAGTTTCTATCATACTTATATTGCTTTTTAGCAATCACTATTCGCATTATAAAATTATCAACTCGCGTTTTTTGACTTATTGATCCCTGAACGACTCCTCGTCAATCCCTTGAATTTCTCAATTTTGGCCTTCTTTTATTTACCCCACTATGCCCCGGCCACCTCTTTTAGTCCAGGTCGCCCCTATGGTTCTATTCGTGAAGGGTTTGGATTCTTATTCCATTGTTGATTATTTTTTTATGATTTTTGAAAGAGGGGGCCATAAGACTTTGTGTTGATAACAGAATTTTGAATATTTTCTCCTCAACAATCTACGTGGTTCAGCGTTTTAGGTCTTTGGGAGAATATTTGTCACCAATGTAGGTCGTAAATCCTTATAATATTGAAGAAATGTAATTTTGATGGCTATCCCGGATTCATACTCTAAGTATTTGACCATTATATTATGACACTTAGTACCTGACCTTTATATTACACTTGAGAGAGCTTGGCACCGCCCGGTCTGACACAAAAGAATTATTCTTGAAGTGAAATACCTCGAATTAAAAGCATATTTTATTCATGATTCACATTTATACATACACTGAGAGAAAAATTTCCCAATATGTAGACTATATTTTCTTGAGAGGAGTAAATTATTTTGAATGCCTTAAATCTCAGAATGTTTGTGCTTCACGGAACTCAATTAAATTCTCATTTATCACTATCGTTCCGCGTTACATCACGAATATATTACGTATCGAAATATGGGAAGTGTATAACAGAAAAATCATGGAAACAATAAATACCTGAAGATTGACAATTCTTCTACACGATTTAAATGAGTTCATTTGGGACAAAATCATACTTGAGTACAAGAATATTTTAAAGCATGAGAGCAGATATACAATGGCGGTGCTGGACCACAAAACCGGATGTGACGTCACAAAACACGCGAAAATTTAAATTTTTCTGAAAACGGAAGTGACGCACATGGCATGAGATATTAATCACAAAGCGAGGGGGGTGAGGGGAGTGGGCATGAGAGAACGGTTAAAACCCCTCTTAACCGATCTCTTCAAATTTTCTGCACTTTTTATGACGTCACTTCCGGTTTTGTGGTCCAGAACCACCACTGTATGTCTACTCATCAGATCTTACTCAGGCCTCGTAATTTGAGATGCCTGGAAGGAGTAAGCAATTGAAGAAAATTACTTGTCTCAAGAAAATAGGGGAGGGTGGGGCAAAACGGCCCCCCTTCAATTGTCAATAACTTGTGAATGACATTGTGAAAATTCCCAGTTTCAACTTCATTTTGAAGATAATTTTTCATTCTTCAAAACGAGCTCTAACTCATCCCAATCGGAGTATTGAATCGGAAAATATTGACGATTGAAGGGGGGCCGTTTTGCCCCATCCTCCCCTACGTTTCAGATACTAGAAATTTTTTTTCTCAGTGTATACATGCTTCTGGTATAAAAGATACTCAATGATACTCAATGGAGATATATTTTTTTTCCATGTAGAGCCACTTCAGCTCTCACCTGAGTATATTTAATTTTCTTTTCTGAATTCACTCCCCTCGAAAATTGTCACGGTGGTAATCAATGGAGTTTTATAGTCATTTGCCAAGCAAACTCCAAAAAGTGAAATAATTTTCTGGCACACCTGAACACCATAATTGAACAAACATGGTTAACCATGCATCAACGGCCAAATTTGATTCAGTTGAGCGTGTATTGGGGTCAAATTTTTCAACCTGACACGTGCAGTTCAGTTGGCTACATAACAATCTGTCATTTCAACCACGCACGGTTTTCTTCAGTCATTCAGCCGTCATATCAATTTCCAATGCAACCATTCACAAGCCAATTGAACGAATAAATCGACAAATGATGTAGTGTCATTGAATAGCATAAATTGAATTGTAATCGACGCATACCAGTTATTACTGGTTGTACATCATCGACATTCATCTTGTACCTCATATAACGTTGTTCGCAATAGCCAGTACATATGTAGAGATGGGTATAAATTTCCAGATGAATACGAGAGGCAACCCGTTAATGCAAGCCCAGGTCACCCTCCACCCCTCACTTCGGCTGACTATACGGCCCCCGGTTCTGCTCACTCGGCCCATACACAATTCCGTTTGTCGTCACTATTCAACTGCTGCACTCCTTCGTTTCGTTATTCCTAGATCTCTCTGAAGCGATACCTGCACATGTAATAAACCATCGATAATACCGAATTTTAGTGAGAATGTTTCGGTTCCTATATTATACAGAGAAAATAAGCTGCTAGTTTTCACAACCAGGTTATTGATATCTGAATTTGAATGACAGTCTGTTAAAAATTTTCGTATGTAATGCCACAAGAGTTTCAAAATTATCAGGTATTTTTGGATAGGTTCGTTTTTTTAATTTTTTGATAGGTTTAGTTTCTCTCAAGTAAATGAATATTTGGCAAAAATAATTTTTTTCTCAGTGTAGTGTCAGAGCTTGGGTATCTCCAGGGCTCACCACATTTGTATCGAGTCTGCGACGCTCTTAGATAACATTTATGATCACTCGGAGTAATTTGCGACTAATATAATTTTTTTTTCAATTCTATATATTGAAAGTCAGTAGTTGATATGCGTTAAGGTGTTTCGGTTGAAAAGTCAAAATAATGAGAAAAAAACTGAAAAAATCATGGGAGAAATTTTTAATTATGCCTCATCATTGAGAATTCTTGCACATTTTCTGCAGATCTCATTTTCAAGAAAAAAAATGATGAAATTTTGATGTTTTTCTAACCCCTCCAGCTATAACCTCCGAGGTTACCCCACTCCCAATTAGGAAAATTTTCATGACACCCAAAAAAATAATGAACTATTGAGGAAAAACTAGTGGGTAATAAATCAAACCTTTCTTGAGAACACAGATTTTTTTCAGATTTCATAAGAAAGTTATTTAAACAAATGTTTCGGAAAATTATGAGTTTCGGGGCAATTAAGCTCTCACGCGCAGGCGCGTGATTCGAATGGCAGTGAGCATCATCGGAAAGGTATGGGTTGGACCATGAAACTGAGAGAGAAAACACTCGACAGGTTTACCAACTCGAGACGCATTTTAATATTATTTCAATAATTAGAATAACATCCAATAAAAATTATGTGACACCCATAGGTGATGAGAAAAAAATCAATCAATCTGATAAATAAAATCAATATTCAAAAAATGTTTAAATGCACACTTAAATAGTTACTTGAAAATTGGAAAGTTTCGTGCTCAGCGATTGAATCAGGGCTCGTGAACAGTAAGACTCCCTTTCCTTTCACCCCCCGGTGATCTACAGACAAAACACCTTAAAATGCGATTGCTTCGATAGAAAATATGAGACTTACAACTGAATTGATATCTTTAGTTTGTTTGACAGTTTTGGATTCTCGTGCGTTTCATGAGGTACAATTCCAGCAATTTTTAGTTTTAACATTATTAATTTTCGTATTTTGAAGCTTATGAGAGAGAGATTAATTTAATTAAGTATTCTTGTGAAAGTAATTTGATATATTCTTACATTTATGTTGGATTGTAAGGTCTATTTAAATGCATGCGAGTATGGCAAAGGGGAAATTATCAATTGAGAATAGAACAGAGTAAAAGATATGTGCGTCTTATACGACCCACGGACAAATACTATACATTTCTCCCTTGGAAATCTTTCTGCGGTGCGTCTAGTATAGTGATGCCGCGAGATATGAGAGAAAGGAGACGAGACAAACGAGACAAGAGATATGACGAGATGAGACGAGACGTGACGAGACGAGACGAGAGAATCTCTCAATTCTTGACGAGACGAAATTCTCGTCTATCAATTCTTGCTCTCGTATTTCGATACGAGACGAGGCAAGAGAATGACTTCCTGACAATGAGATGAGACGAGAAGATTCAATTTCTCGTCTCGTTTCGCGGCATCACTGGTCCGGTAGAGTAAGGTCTACGTACAAAGTCTCATTGCAGGGGCATTTTCACGTGTTCACTATATTCCCACCTCTGATAGAAGAGTAAGCATAAAATTCGTCTAGATTTTTAGTCCAGGAAATATTCAGATGTTATACTTGGTCGAATAGTCATCAATCAGTTTGCGGCGTTGTGAAATTCAGAATAAATTAATTAATGCGAATAATATTTTCAAATTATGTTTAGATTCTTCATCGAATAATATCGAATGAATATTTCATTTTGACATGAAAAAACTTTTTTTAGACAATTCACCCCTCTCATTATTTCTGCCATGGAAGAAAGGCGAAAATGTTATTGATTCGTTCAAGAAATCCGATGTGCGTAGAAAGGAGTATAAATATTAGAAGGGGAGGACTCAATGAGTGATTCCATCTTGCTTAAAATTTATGACATTCAAGGAATATCGATAGTATCAATTAGGACCCGACACAACAATACGCTAGGAATACGACAGGCTATCGTGACTACAGGGATTCTTTGAGAAGAAAGAGAGGGATTTAGGTTGCGTGGAGACTGATTTATGAGAGCTGAAAGGATGGAAGGAGGACCACTGAAACGATACAATCATAATTCACTCTATCAATGCTAGAATGAATTATCATTTATGTATCTAGTACTATGTATGTCGTATTATGAATTATGAACCCTCTCCTTCCACCTATTAAGGGCTGTCCATATATTACGTAAAACATTGAAAGGGACATTGAAAGGGGGTCTACGATTTCTTACAGTTCTTTTTTTGGGAGGCGCGGTGGTCCACAAGAATCTTGCGTAATCTTTTCATGGGTTGCTTTTTCTTCCGGCAACTTTTGTTGTAGATTTGCATTGAGATTTCTGCTTTCAAATCACAGGAATTCGGAAATCGTGCGACAAGAAGAATTCTTGTATTCTTATAAGATGTTTGCGAGGGTCATACTTGCAACAATGAAAGGTCGCACGGGTAAGATCTCACGGGGCTCAAACGTCGCAAGTCATACCTCGAGGTCATATCTGGCGGAGGGGTGACTTTTACGGGAATCAATGTCACAGATCCAAAATCATAAGGGTCATATCCATTACCAGAAGGTCAATCTCATTGTTTACAGCGCTTCATTTAATTTTTTTCATCATCATTTTCCGAATATAAATTTGTTCTGAATGTTCTGAATATGCATTTGTTTATTTTCAAAAAGCGGAGGTTAAAACATCAGCACGGAGAGAAATATTCAATAAAAATTACGGAACGATTCATGTAATCGGCAACGGAGAATCATTTTTCGGCAATTTTTATAGGAATGAAAGAGAAGAAATTTGTAACGCTCACTGAATTCTCAGGTTTATCACCGAACAAATTATGAAATTGTCGAATAATTTTTCCCGAAGAAGTAAAATCTTACAGAAACTTCCCGACCTATTATGTGTCCAAAATCAAAAATTCTTGAACGTTCAACAATTTTTATGAAGCTGGTGAGTTATTTCTACATTCCGTTCCGTAAAACTTCTCAATCGTTAGGGAAAAATTACGAAACGACTTGTTGTCCCCACAGCCCCGAGTAGAAATTTCCTCAGGCAGACCTTCTGGCAGTCAGGGCCTTTTGAGCGTACCGTGATGGAGAAAAATTAAAGTTACATCAGACATGTCTGATAAGGGAAATTCCGAGGTCTTTTTCAGTCTGTTTTGATTGAAGATGAGTGCTTGTTGAGTATACCGGATACGACCAACTCGATCCGGCCTCTAAAAAAAAGTTACTACTCACCAGTACTGAATTCTACTTGGGAGAAGTTTTCTTGTGAAAAGTTGGGAAACTACTTGTCCCAAGTACTTTTCATGTCCTTGGGTGAAGTACAATATTTGCTAAGCAAGTAGGAAAAGTACTAGGAGGAAGTACTTTTATTACTTCCTGTCAGCATTTTTCTTACTTCTCACAAGTACTTTTAATGCTTGGAGCAAGTAATTTTTCTACTTCTCGCGAGTACTTTTATGACTTGATTCCAGTACTTTTGGTTGGTTATTTTGTTGGGGAATTTCATATAATTAATTGTCATTCTCATTATCGTTCTCATTATCATTATCATTATCATTCTCAGATGACAATGACCAAATTTCATCGAGGGGAGGTTACGATGAGTTTAAAAATCGCGAGATATTGCAGTAAGATTTATCACACATTGATGATTGATTATTTATATATGTTGAAAGACGAAGAATAAGTGGGAAAAAAAACGATTATTTATTGTTTATTTGCCCCCAAGACCTTGAAAATGAAGAAAAATAGCACAGTGTACTCAATTTTTGAGCTACAGGGGTTTCCTTTTGTAAATTTTTCAAAAGATGTCTAGAATAACGGTTACGAGCTACTTTTTTTCAAAATTCGACTTCTAAATAGGCAATTTCATTCTTTGTCGCATAATGAAATTGCAATTTTCACACAAGATAGCTCAAAAGATTAATACTTCAATTTTTTTGTTCAATATAAAATATAACAATTATTTTGAGAATCATTTTGCTGGCTATTTCGCATGAATATTACCTTTTTTGTTATTAAAAAAAAGGACTATTTGGAAATTAAATTTGGAAAACTTAATTGGTAATTGTTATTCTACACATCTTTTGAAAAATTTTGAAAAAAAAATCTCTGTAGCTCGAGAATTTATTACACTGGACTGTAGTCCAGTACATTTCAATTTTCAAGCATTTGAGGGGCAAACGAACAATAAACAATAATTTTATTTGCATTAATTCTTCGTTTTTCAACGGCGGCCCTTATCAGGTTTAGAAATCAGGTCCTGATCATGCTTTGCGTTACATTTCTCATCAGGCCCTGATGTGGTAACCGTAACAGGTCCGGATCTTTTCTACGGCACAGCGGACCAGGGCCTGACCAGCCAAGTACTAAAATTTCTACTCCGAGCGGTGAGTCATCAAACGAATGGTTAATTTTTATGGAACAAATTGTAGAATTTACATGGCGATTCGTACAATTTTAGTTCCGTCTCACACTTTTTATTGAATTTTACTTCGCTCGCGGATTACGTTTCGAACCGTAATTTTTATCTTTTTTTCTGGTAATTTTTATTGAATTTTGCTCTCCGTGAGGGTCAGAATATTAAGGTTAGAATATAAAAGTAAAAGAAGTGGGTGTCAAGCAATGAGGGTCCAAATATAAGTCATATATTATGCTTAGTCACCGTTTTAGTCCTTAGATGACCCTCATTGCCTGACATCCAGGTTTTTTACTTTTACATTCTGACTCTTTTCTTTAACCCTAAGACCCTCATTCCTTCTCCCTTACATTCAGGCCCTCAGTTTTTGACTCTATCATCGATTTGATACAATATCAAATCAAAATATTTTCCCCTCTGAGCGTAGGTAAAGTGGGGGATACGTAATTCTCGGCATTTTATTCCTTTACACAGTTCCTGTGGTAGCTTGTACGAAGACAGGACTGTATACTCAATTCAATTTTTTTTCCGTGTATGTGAGATGGAATATTCAACTGATCCTTAGATCAGTAGTATCTTTAAATTAATGGCGTCCAATCATTGATTCAATCGTTGACATTATAGTCCATTGTACCACTGTGGAAACCACTAAAAGCATATCATGGTTACACGTATAGGACGAATTAGCTCACATAAAATGTTTGACCCTCCGCTCAAACCAGGTGGATATGCGCCGGCGTACAGTCGGTCGAATGACAAGGCCGGTATAATTGCGTCGCCAATTACTCAAGTACCATTATCAGGGGTGTGAGTATGATAATTTATGCTTTGTCTCTTTAAGCCCCGTACTGTCCCAGATAGCAAGCTGGTGTGTATGATTGTTAATTGTACGTGACGGGTGAAAGTTATGAGCTGACAATTAGCCCTCTTGGTATGGAGAAGAATTAAAGCTAAATAAGCGGATGTTACATATGCCTGTGGAATGTTCCGCTCGGAGTATCTAGTTGATGCTACACAAAAGACAAAGGTTTCTAGTTTTCAGTTAAAAATAGTCAATTCAATGATTGTATCTGTGAAATTGAAAAAAAAATTATTTTTGCCAAATATTCATTTACTTGAGAGAAGCATTTATTTTTCCAAAAGCGTATTTCTCCAATCGAATCACTCCAAGGCAAGTCTGATTAGGTTTCAATTGTGACAATCATGTTGTTTTAGAGGGTGACTATTTTGCACATGACCTCAGATGAACTCCAATCATTATTCATTTTTTCTAAATTACTTATTTTCTACAGGGAAGAATTTCGATCAATTTTTTAATGTTTATAATCATTGAGGGGGTTCATTCAAAGTCATAACTAACATGATCATCTTCTAGAGCAATATAATTGCTATAATTGACACTCAATGAGAATTGCCCGGAAATAATTCGGCAGGAGAAATACGGTATTGAAAAAATAAATCCTTCTCTCAAGTAAATGGATATTTGGCAA
The DNA here is from genome assembly GCF_001412515.2 of Diachasma alloeum. Classification (NCBI taxonomy): domain Eukaryota; kingdom Metazoa; phylum Arthropoda; class Insecta; order Hymenoptera; family Braconidae; genus Diachasma; species Diachasma alloeum. Next base: position 979,871 of record NW_021680344.1, on the reverse strand, counting down.
AAAAAATTTTTTTTCTCAGTGTTAAGGCGGTGGGTGAGTTGGCAAGTAAACCCTTGCACCGAAAAACCGGTATAATTTGAAAATTTGTGACAAGATTTTGTAACAGAAAAATTTATGACGATCACATTACATCTAACTAGTTGATTAACATATGTGGGTCGTCAGTATGACCCAAATTATTACATGAAAAAACGTGATGTTACATGACCGTCATATTTTTGTGACCTGATGGATTTCAAAACGTGAAGTCACTTCGCATCCCTGATCTTGCCATCCTGAAACGAAGTGAGTCAAGGGCCGTGACTCGAGACCAATCAAAGTTTCAAATCGCCTTCAACTACTACGACCACATCGTGAATCCTCAAGTCATTGCATTTTATGGGTTCAACCCGTTGGTTCCACATGCTTCTCATATCTTAAAACAAAAGAGATATATTGTGTGTGAGATCATGTTAATGTTTTTCCACTTATTTTTGTCATGTTTGAGAATTCCTGTGCGATTTCAATGGTGAGTGAACATTAATCCTTGGGGAATGGAATTGAGCTGACCACATGAACGAAACCACTAGATAGGGGTGAGTTCCCGTTGCTTTCCGTTGACCAGCAGCATTGATGCACACACCGATTCTGGTGATTAAACCCGGGTAGGTTGAATGCAGGTAATACTCGTAATGAAGGACAGATATTCTTCATGAAATCAGTATCAGAGTAACATGAATATGTGTATACACTGTTGAAAATTTTCGTACGCAATACCCCAATGGCTTCAAAATTATCAGGGATTTCCTGATTGGATCGTTGCAAACAAACGAAGGAGTCAAGTTTTTCAGGTTAAAAAATCACGAGTGCAAAGGACGAATAAGGCCGAAAAAATAAATGGTTTCAACAAAAGTTTTCCCCATGAGAATTTAATTTTTGAATAATTTATTCGGAATCGTCATAACCCTCTTCATCCACTTCTTCTTCTTCGTTTCTCTTTTGCTTTTTGCGTCCTTTTGTATTTTGAAGAATGGATTATGTACTATATATATATACTATCCTATATATATATATATTGTTGCACAGAACTATATATATTTTTTAATAAGAAATAAATTTCTCCTTTTTTACAATTATTATAAACAAAAGATTGCAGTAAATAAAAAATATATACATTAGACATTATATTACAGAATCGCTACACTAGATTTTTTGAAAGTGGACTAGCTGAATAGCCAAAGAATGCTATGTGACTATAATTTTTATTCGAAACCATAGTTTGGATGCAAAAATTATCGTTATTCCTTAAATGAGCGGTACATAAACACCATTTCTCCCGATAACCTTCTGAGCTAACATGATGAATCCTTCGCTTGGGACCGTTCTATGCCTCACTGACGGTAATAAGATGGGGATATAAAATCCATCTCAGAGGGTTAACAGGAATGGACGATTGTCCATTATTTCACGCAGTGAAATAATAACAATAACTAGTGCAATTGGATCGAATAGATGTGAGCTGTACATCTATGAATAATTGATGAACAATACAGTCGCTCGAATATTGCGGTGGAGAATCATTGATTGCAGCAACGATGAATTTCTATGACCACGGGAGTTTAGTCGTTAATTGTACCACATGGCAAATTGGTTGCAAGTCACCAACAAGACGGTTCATTATTCCTATGTAAACAAGGAACATGTATATTTAGTTTTAATGCATTGTTTCTTGCTTCCACGTCTTTGGAACTTAATTTAGAGTGAGATCATTAGCGCAGAATGAATGAAAGCAGGGAGAGTTATCAAGTCTTTGGTTTGCCTCTAACGGCTAACAATCATGTTACTTCAGAACCACAGATGGAACAAAGGTGAAAGCTGAAGGTAGAAGCGTGGAGCCATGTACAAAAGGTAATGCTAGAGGAGAGCCACCAGAAAATTGACCGGCCAAACAGAATCCACACAGTGTTAATTACGAGTGTGGCTCAAAGGAATTGGTCGACTGACTTTTAACGTCATTTCAACGGTTCTTGATACGTTCGCCAAACATTCGCAGACACACGAGTAACAACCAATGAGAAACGCTGGAGAGTACGTGACAGTTTTTCCATGTATGGGTATGTGCATCACTACATACAAGTTAACAGTTTTATACAATTGATTATATTATATTGATTATATTATATTATTATGGAAATTCGAAAAAAAAAATATAGTGAAAATAGAGAAAAAAAAGTCGCCATTTTTCTGAAATATCGCACCTGGGTGGAGCTTTCATGGAGGAACATAAAAACAAATAATCCAAGTGACTTAGGAGAATTGTTTAGAAGGGATAATTAAAAAACTCATGGAAAATAGGAATGCTGCATGCGCAACTTGGAATAGCAACAACGTCGGGGTTAGAAATCGTGGAGAGGTAAGCGCGGTAAATACGGATGGAGTTGTGATGATACATTTCGCTATGGGAAGGAACATAACAGCTAGGTGAATCAGTGCTGCCAACTTGTACCTCGAACGGCACGACGTCGTCACTTTTTCTATCCATATTCATTATTTTCCAATTATCCAAAAGACAAGCTAGAAAAATAAAAGGAGGCTTAAAATATGTGGGAAAAAAAATAGAAAAGTTATTAAAAAAATATTTCCAACACGAAAATAGTCCAAATAGATTGAAAATTTGTAATTGTAATACCTTTTTTTGTTAATTCAGCGATTGGTTTTCTGCGAGAGAACAATAGATTCCCTTCCGTATCACCTGCTACATGCCCACCCCGCCATAAATATCTTAACAGTTATGGATTGCTGATGTACTAATTTCATGAGTCATAAAATTAATCGGTCTGTCTCACGAACACAGGATAGATGAGAGTTGAGTTATTCAGGGCTCATAACCGAGATGACGACGCAGTTTCGGACAGACGACTAGATGAATATTGATTCAGTTTGCTCGGACGATGCCCTCGTTGAAATCTCCGTAATGTAGCAGAAGGGAAGGACTATGTGAATGGAACTAGTTGCATGTTGTAAATATTGACGAACAGCTAAAAGGGTCCGTGTATCATCGATGTCAAAAAGAGTTCAAGAAACCATGAGTTTCTTTTTCGCCTGTGTCACTCATATCTGGATACGTGTGATTGATTATTGAATCAATTCAGTAACGAAACGGTGAACCGGATAAAATCGATTTTGACTATTGGCCAGTTTTTTGCGAATGTCTCGTAATCTAAAAGAAATAGGAAATTTTTCTTCATTACCCTTTTTGTAGAGTCAATTGATGGTTATAAAAAAGGTAATGAGAAAAATTGTGCTGTCTCTCTTAGACTCCGAGATATTTATCAAAAACTGGCCAAAAGTCAAAATCGACTTAACTCGATTTACCGCTTTGCTATTGAATTAATCATGATTAGCTTTGCGTATTCAATTCACAATTATTTCTCACAAAAATTCCGCATGTTTTTGTTAATTCCCGAACACGTAATTGCAGAGTAATGTCGCATGAGATATCCGGAGCTAGTGCTAGTGGTAGTAGCTCATGCTAGTGGTAGTAGCTCATTATTTACTTCTCTCGGTGACTGTAATTTTTCAGAAGTTATACGGCCATACACCCGGTCCCCTCTTTTTCCACCCTCTTCCTGTGTTCCTCTAGCCACGTACTCACGCTTCACACTCCTCTGCCCAGGGATGCCCGGACTGGTCTCACTAATGCTACAGCACCTTGCACCGGTGCGAAAAAACTGTCACAGGTTGTTTTTAACTTAGAGAAAATTATGAGCTGGGGAAATAATGTTCAACTTTCTTTTTATTTTCAGCTTCAACTTTTATGTTCTTCTTTGTTCTTCTAAGCTTTCATTTCAAATCACGACAGAAAATCAGTTTGAGGGATGTGACTCATTTTAAAATATTTTGTTCTCAGAAGTGATGGATGTAGATAATTAACGAACTTTCTTTCGTAATCAAGAGAATGGCAAAATTATATGCGGCAGATAGGTTGACGCTACTTGACACTCACTGCCAAACTAGTCATTCATTATTCCGGGTATACAGCCGTATTTGTTCTGACGTCATTTTGTCAGTCATTTGTATACAAAAGTTCATCCAGAAAGTGAAAAATTCGAAACACGAAGTACAGCGGAATGACCCTATTGACGGTTTCACATGCATAAAAAATTTGATTTTCATGGAAAGAATACCACATGCATTTCGGACATGCCTTCATAACGTGGTTCATTGACAACACATGGGGTACTAAGTACTTCACGTAGATTCATCAGTCTGGCATGAGTGCAAGGAGAATCACAGTTTCTTCATTTATTTATTGATGATTTCAGTCTGTACGGAGACCAACACAAAGGGAATTACAGAGTCAAATAGTTCAATTAAGATGGATAGATAAATTTTATGGAAGACAATACCATAAAATTAATACATAAAGTACTTGATACATATGTTTTTATTTTTATTTTGAATTCTTTAAATATTCTTTTAAGCTTTCCTTTCAAATCACGACAAATCACGACAATTTGAGGGATGTGATTCATTTTGAAATATACTGTTCTCAGAAGCGATGGATGTGCATCTTCTCATCTCGTCGAGAATTGAGAGATTCTCTCCTCTCGTCTCGCCTCTCGTTTCTCTCGTCCTCGATCGGCTCTTATCGTCTCGTCTCGTTTCGTCATGTCTCTCGTCTCGTGTTACTCGTCTCATCGTCTCGCTTCTCTCGGGTCTCGCGGCATCTCTACATTACTGCGAGTGTACAGCCATATTTTTTCATTGTGGCAGTCATTTGTGTACAGAATTTCACAGAATCAGAATAAGGATCATTAAGGGTCACAAGGATCACAATAAGGGTCTCTATATATTTTTCTTTTCTATATTACAAAAATCCATATCAACTTTTGGTGATGATGAAAATAAAAAAAAACTTTTGGTGATGATAATTTGATACACGACTTTAAAACTCCAAAATTAAGCCTTTGAAGATAATTTACTTGCCTGAAGTAAATATAGTCTACAAATTAGGAAATTTTTTTCTCAGTGTATCCAATAATGATTATTTTGTTACTTCATCATTATGCCATTCTAGATACATGAAAGAACCTTATGCTTGCATTTTCCCAGATGTTTAGAGTAATAACGGGTGTATATGCCATGGATTAGAGCTCTCACGTTACTACCTTCATTGTCATTAGTAAAGGAAATCCGAGAATGTAGAATTAACCTTGTAATTTAGCGGCTTGAAGCGATTCGTGCCACTTGTCCGCAAGAACCACCCATGGCTTTTCATTGCCGGAGAGAAAAAGTGGAGGCACTTACGGGGGACAACTTGGTAACAATGGGGTCGGATTCAATGCCCTCTACGTGTAGCACTGTATCAGAATTGCCAGCAAAGTCACTCTCGTGCGTTAATGATGCTTCAATACGTGTCGAAAATTGTCATTATCATTTTATTTCCTGCAAAACTTCGATGACAAAATAAAATATTACTGTTCTACACATAGTCTCAGTTTCTTATATGCACATGTTCATTTATACTTTTAAACTAGTCGAGAATTCGTTTGTAATTGTAAAAGCATTTTTTTTTAGTGTACTGAGCAAATAACCCTCGCAGTAAATAATGTTTCATTATTCCAGAATTTCATTCTTTTTAAATGTTCTTAGTTCAAGCCTAGATTGACCTTATGAAGGAAACTCTGTAGTGCGAAGTTTATATTTAAATGCTATTGGCTGGCTAACTGGCAAAATTTGAAAAGATTAGACGTTATTCCTAATGTTAGTGTTATGACGAGGACGAACCCTCGTTCACTTAGAATACTGTAAATTCGACTAGAACTGAAAATACAAGATTTATCGATTAAAATCCCGGCTCCTATACAGAATATCATTCAACCGGATGGACAATCAACGCGTGTAAATACCTTCCCTTCCTCCTTTCGTAACATAAAGTCTCGCAAATAGCACAGACACTGTAAATAATAACTGGGCCAACCAGGAGATTACCCAAAAATCCCAGTATCTTTCATCTGTGGGAAAAGACCCGTGAAGCAAATACAGCAGTTCCGAGAGTTAATTAATAACTGGCCAGGATACTGAATGAACAATAATAAATATCATTCCGTACCGAGAAGAAGTTATCACCCGAACTCGGATGCATATCCTAAAGTAGCAAGGAGTGGAAATATTAAGACGGTGTCACGCTAAATAAATATTGTTGGAAATGAAAAATAAACAGTACCTGAGATCCTGATGACAGTTAGAGGTTATGGGGATTTGGAATGATCAAAGGATGTGTCGATAACCTGGACTCCTGCCGAGTTGACCTAGTGAGGCCGATAACCGGCGCCTCTGACGAGTTCGCCCAACTCCTTAATATTTCTTGACCCTAACATTGACGGCGCTGGGATCAAATAGCCAGCAAATCCAGACTCAGAAGCGGAATATAGAGGAATTCAATATCAACCCTGAATTCGCAGCGGGACAGTCGAATTAATCGCCCAATCAACAGGACAATAGCCGAAGGTTATTACCATATATGGAAGTCACCGAACTGGAAATTTCCTCATTGGTCGAGAGAGTTGGGAAGACTAGGGCAATTAAGAAGGATGAACCTGGACACCGGAAATCGTACTGAGGATCATCACTCTGGGAATTACCGTCGCCACGACTTCATCGTGGTGACACGTATATCACGTGGGAACCCGTAAAATCCTTAGGTTTAGTAATAATTAGCGATCAGTTCTTCTACGAGATAGGAGAGTTTGCCGACTAGAGTCTTTTCTTAGGCAAGGAAACTGAGATTTCTCCTAGGAGATAGGAGAGTAGACCCGAATTTCCTTTGGCAAGGAAAATATCAAAAGAGCGATACCCGATACTCCACGCACTTTTGTATTAAAATTATCAGTGATAGAGTATCGGGAATATTAGTGAGACATATTACTTGAGCGATTTATAGTGCGAATTATTTATTGGGTGAGAAATCTGGATTTTTAATGGGAAATACAGGAAAAATTAGAGTTTTGGAGTTGCGTAATTAGCTTCACCAGTTACGCGATTTTCGGTGGGTCAAACCACGTGTCAGTTGTGCGAATATTTGCGAAGTCGTAATCGATAAATATCTCGGGAATAAAACCCGAATTCGAATTCTCATTTTGATTTTAATTAATTTTTCTAAATTCTGAAATGATTGGAGGTATTATTTTTCTTAAATATTATAATTTTTACCCGAAAATATCTTAAAAACATGCGTGTTGCCATATAGTTTAAAATGATGAATGATGTGTGGTGATATATTGGACGCAATATATGACATCTAAACTGATTGTATATTAGTCTCAGACAACAAACATTCACTAAAATAAACCCGAATATTATTATTTAAAATTCTGCATAACATTCTTTTCAAGTGTGTTTTGCCTGAACGTCATTTAGGATTTCAATAGAATTATTATTCTTGGAAATTCATTTCTAGTTGGATAGCAATTAGTTTCATTTGGATTAGATTCAGAGGAAGTTGCATTTCGTTACTTATTAATGGCCCGAATAGAACAAATTCAGTAGAGATTATATCACAATTAATTACGACGGAAGCAGCTACGGTAATTAGTGTTATTTTCAAATAGTTAGCGTAAGATGAAAGCACATGGCGTTCATGGTTTAAAGTGGTATGAATAAAAATTGCCCGGATATTTAAGAATAATGAGTGTGTTGTGAAATAATCCATTATCGAAGTCCGAATATAATAGAAATATTTCAATTTAAATTGTGATTTCGTTTCACCGTTACAAATAGCGCCCGAACAGCTTCAAGACCTTGATGTCTACGAATCGATAATTGATTCCACAAATTCATTTTTAGAAACCGAACACTTTTAAGACCTTAAAGTCTAAGAATCTGGATTCGAAAGAAATTGGATTCCAAAGTGTTTTCAAAATTTTTGTAGTCAACGTTACAAATGGCGCCCGAACAGAGACTAAGATCCTGATGTCTAAGAGTTCGAAATTGAACTCCACATGATTGCGACGAATATTAAAGTAAGTAAAAATCAAACGATCAAACATGCAACAATTGTGTTATCTGGTATTTTGGGAGTATCAGACGTTACAAAACACATGACCTTATGTTGTTCATATTTGGTAAAATATCGAACTACATCACGGTGTCTACAAAATTACAGTTGAACGTTAGAATTCAAAGAAGTAAAATGAAGGAATATTGGAGAAAATAAATAACGCGTCTGCTAATTTGTCATTGTCGGCATTTGTTGTTGTCAAATTGCAAGTCGTACTTCTCCACATGATCAGCTGAAGGAGCTAAAATATTTAATGAAATGTCGCAGTTTTGACAAATTAATAGATATCGCTATTCTCTTCCTTAAGTATCCCTTGATTTTACTTCTTCCAATCTACTAACGTGAAGATGAATATTAAAATTGGATATTAGAATAGTGAGAAAATGAATAACAGAATAGATAATACCGAGTACTCTATTCTAGCTTATCATGATTGAGTCATCTCGAGGCATTCAGGAATCTAGTGGGTTCGTCGGTGAAGCTTCGTACACGAGTCCGCAATATCATGAATCACTTGTTTTCATTGCGTGCCTTCCCTTGCCTTTCTCATTCTCCTGAAATTCCCATTGCTCCACGAATATCGCGTAACTGAAAGCCATTCACTCGTAGCCACTGGCGTCGGATGCATTCGTCGAATGACTACACTACTAGAGCAATGATAGTTCTGCAATGAAAATAAGACGCCTGATACGAAAACTAAGAGGAATTGTATACAATACATTAATACATAAGAGAAAGAAGTTTTACAGAAAGGAGAAGAAAGGTCCAGTGATGAAATTAACTCGAGACCTTCAGAATTAACTAGAATGTTGGAAAAAAAATGAAATTTCATGGACAGTTGACTACACTGAGAGAAAAATTTCCTAATATGTAGACCATATTTACTTCAGACAAGTAAATTATTTTTAATGGCTTAAAGTTCAGAATCTTTGCGGTTCACGTAACTGGAATAAATTCTCGTTCATCATTATCGTTCCGCATTACATCATCAATTTATTACATATCGAAATAGTGGAACTACATAACCGAAAAATCATGGAAATGATAAATGGTGGATTTTATGGAACAAAATAGTATTCAAAAATCAATCTCTACACAGCTAGACATATTTCAGTGGCATCACAAAAAATTCTTCAGACTGAGGTTTTTAAAACTGTGTTTATATTACGTGGCGACCACGTGGCGGGCGACTACGAATACGATGAACAAAACAGAAAAAAAGACAAAGTGAAAATGCGTTCCAAGTAGTCCAATGTACTGGTCCTTATTTTTCTGAAGTTGGTCTCCAACAGCCGGAGTTACAGTAAAGATCGAGATGCATCTTCTACGTGCGACTGAATGAAGAGTCACAATCCAATTAAATTCACAGAATTATTAATTCAACTCGTGGATGAATTTAATAATAAATACTTGAAGATTAACAATTCTTCTACGCGATTTGAGTGAGTTCATTTGCGAGAAAATCATACTTGAGTACACGAATATTGTAAAACCTAAACGACCTTTCTTAGGCCTCGTGAGCTGAGAAGCTTGAGAGAATTAAACAATTGAAGAAAAATTACTTGTGTCAAGAAAATATGTTCAGATATTAGAAATTTTTTTCTCAGTGTACCAATTTTCAGGATAGTGAGTGTCAATGCGATTTAGGGAGAAAAATCATGAAAGTTCAGGTGTCACTGAAAATTTCATAAGATTCCAGAATTTTAGGGGGTATAAAAACGAGCATTCCTTAATTTATTTGAATTTCCAATCTAATATGAATATTCAGTATCAAATTCCATTGAATTTTCAGTGAAATCAGAAATTTTATGATTTTTTCCCCCTAAATTGCATTGGGTGTCACTGTCCTGAAAATTCAAGAATATATTAGGTGTACAAATAAGTGTTAGGACACTTCGATTCCATGTCATGAAAGTAATTCAAAGTTACCGCTTACATATGATATGGTGGGGTTTGTTATGTAGTATGAAAACATAAGGGAGTCATAAACATAACCTTAAATTCTGTGAATAAAACATGCAGACCGAACACACAGAAAACGTTGTGCAGATTATCTGCAGATTATCTGCAATCTTATTATATTACACATAAGCTCCGCGAACCTCCCACTATGTGTAAAGTCTGCATAGTTATGCATGAAATATGCATAAAGTATGCATGAAATCTGCTAGTAACCATTGCAGATTATCTGCACTATTTATGCATGTTCCGCCCATAAGAGTTCCGCAGAAAAAAAAGCCAGTACTCACCAAAACTTTAACGAATTGCGACTTCAACAATTCGGAATTTCATAGAGAAAGCAAAAAAAATTGTGAATTCTAAATCAATAATTTAAAGGAATAATGGGACAAAAAAGAACAGTAGAGGAAAGTGAAAGAGCGCTGTTTGTTGTATTAGTTTCGACTCTTCATCACGCTGTGGGTAGCTAAGGTTTCAGTTTGTCTCAGCCTCTCCTATAAAAGGTAAATAAGTTGAAGAAAATAAGTACGCACGAAAAAATTTAGTAGAAAATCCTCGCAAATTTGCTAGACAGTTCTTTTGAATTGTTAAATAGAAAATATTCTATTGATGCAGTTCCACATAAAAACGCAAGGTCAAAAAAGTCAATTACGGGGATTTTTTCGCTAATTTTTTTCTCCTGAGTGGTATGAGAGTTATTTCTCAGGTTGCATTTTAATGGTTTAAATGAGAACATTGCTGAAACTTGAAAAAGTAAGAATTCATTTTCTTCGTATATGCATCAAAAACGTTGTTTTTCACGTTTTTAGTTTAGAAATGCCCCTTGTACCACAGTTTTCATCCGATTTTAACTTTTTTTAAAAATGTTTGCTATACTCCAACGAACAAACCCAAGTATCCGTTTTGCTTTATATTTATCAGATAATGAGAAAATGATTTTTTTAGTTTTTATTTTTTTTCCTCTTTTTAGCAAATACTAAAACTAGTTGTTTTTCATTATTCCACGTTGTAATCATACGTAATCGAACTATTATAACAAAAAAAAAATGTGGGAAAACAACAAATTTTAGCATTTGCTAAAAAGGAGAAAAAAAATAAAAAGTAAAAAAAACATTTTCTCATCATCTAATAAATATAAAGTAAAACGGAAACTTGGGTTTTTTCGTTGGAGTATAACGAACATTCAAAAAAAAAAAGTTGTAATCGGATGAAAACTGTGGTCCAAGGAGCCTTTTTAAGCTAAAAACGTGAAAAATGACGTTTTTGGTAAATATACGGGGCAAAACGGTTCGAGTCCGAAATTTTTCTCACTTTTTTATATATCCCTTCATATATCAAAAGTCATCCAATGGCTGTTGAGGCCGAGTCGAGACTTTCAAATTTCACCGCGGTCTCCCCTTAAAAATTTTTTTTCTGAATGTTGTTTAAAACTTTGGAAATTCCTCGATTATTTTGGGAAACTCAAATTTTATTAAAATTTCCAGAACACCTAAGAATTCTATTCAATTTTTTAGCAATTCCGGGAATTTTTTCAGAGTTTCTAGAAACTCCTTGAATTCACTTAAAATTTCCAGAAACTCCCTGATTTTTCTCGAAATTTCTAGAATCTTCTTGCATTTCCTTGAATTTTCTAGAAACTCCTTAAATTTTCTCGAAATTTCTAAAAACTCCTTGCATTCCCTAAAATTTTCTAAGAATCCCTGAATTTCCTCGAAATTTGTAGAAGCTTCTCAATTCCCTCGGAATTTTTAGAAACTCCTAGAATTCCAACGAAATTTCTAGAAACTCTTTGAATTTCCTCGAATTTTCTGGAAATTTCTTGATTCCCTCAAAATTTCTCAAAGCTCCTTGAATTCCCTCGAAATTTCTAGAAACTCCATGCATTTTCTTGAATTTTCTAAAAATTTCTTGAACATTTTAGAATTTTCTAGAAACTCCTTGAATTCTTTCGAAATTACTAGAAACTCCCTGAAGTCCCTTGAACTTTCTAGAAAAATCTAGACCTGTAAGCTCAATTTCACAAAACGACTCCTCATAACGAAAACATAGACGTATCCTCATCAAAATTTTGCCCTTATGTGTAAATCATGCCAAATCTGTGCGGAAAGTACGCATAGATGTGCAGATAATCCGCATAAAAATTGTGTATTTCATGCATAGCTATGCGGATAATCTGCATAACTATGCATGATTCATGCACTACTTATGCATGATTTTCACATAAGAGAGTGACTTCGGCTTATGCGTGAATCCCGCATAACTATGCAGATTATCTGCACACTTATGCGGATAGTCTGCACAGCGTTTCCTGTGTGAAACATGCAGCTATTTATTAGACACTGCATTCGCTATGAATTCCATCAAGAAAAAACTGTTAGGAAAGCATGTCAATCGATTTGTTCTGTTCTTGGGGAGAACATTGTATCTAAAAGTACATGTGAGTATTGGTATAAGCAATTTAAAGAAGGTGATTTCGACGTTAGTGACCGTGAACGTACCGGGGTCCCTGTAAGGGTGGATGACCAGGAACTGCAAGCGTTGCTGGATGAAAACTCTTGCCAGACGGAAAAACAACTTGCAAAACAGCTTGGAGTAACTCAACAGATCATTTCCTATCGCTTAAACGCAATGGGAAAGATTTGAAAAGAAACGAAGTAGGTGCCACACTTTCTGATTCAAGAAAATAAAGATAGCCGACTTGACATATATCTGAATTTTTACAATAAGCAACATAGAAAGACTTTTTTGTGAAAAATTGTGACCGGCGATGAAAAGTGAATTTATTTTGATAATCCAAAATGCAAATATCATTGGGTTAACCTCGGCGAGCCGACGACATCGACACCGAAGCACAATATTCACTGTGGGAAGATCATGCTGTGTATATGGTGGGATATGAAAGGCGTACTGCATTATGAACTTTTGAAGTCTGGCGAGACAGTTACTGCCGATCGCTATCGTCAACAATTAATAAGATTGAACCAAGAAATTGAACAAAAACGTCAATTTACTGGCGAAGGAAAACGTTCAGTCAAATTGCTCCATGACAACGCCAGGCCTCAAGTGGGTAAACCGGTCAAAGATACGTTAATGGCTCTTGGATGGGAAGTTGTGCCACACCCGGCGTATTCACCAGACTTAGCTCCAACTGATTTTCACTTGTTTCGGAAGATGCAAAACGAATTGACTGATGTGCGATTCAAAACATTTGAAGAAGTGCAAAAATGGGTCGATAATTTCCTCGCCTCGCAAGATGAAACTTTCTTTGCGGAAGGCATCCGTGAATTACCTAATAGATGGCTGAAGGTCATTCAAAATGATGGAGATTATTTTGATGAATAAATGTAGTTTACTTTTTTTCGAAAATGAATTGTAAATTTTTTTCAAAGTGTCGAAAAACTTATTTGTACACCTAATATTTATTAGAATTTTCTAGTTTTCTATTCATTTTCAGGGAAAAACGAAATGAACAATTTACAGTTCTGTTCGATTTTTCCACGAAATTCTGAATTTTCAATGACAAGTCCAGAAAACAATTTTTGCCAGTGCCATCTAAAATTTAACAGGACATCGGCAATTTGTCGACAAATTGTTGACATACTGCTTACTGTGAGATTTCCTGAACTTTCAGTAGAATTCCAGCACGATGAAAATTTCCGGAATTTGGCACGGAAAATTCAGAAAAAAATTTTTAGCAGTGTACTACAGAGAAAGAATTTTTTTTTGGATATTCAAGAACATGTCTCCGATATTCAGGAACATCTAACTGATCTTACTTACTATCCATGAAATCTCAATTTTTTCTAGTGGAATATAGCAGTGAGTTATCGCCTGATACCCTCCTGATTTTTACATTCTACCGCACTGAAAGTCCCATTGTTCTTAATCCAGTTTATTCCTAACAAATTGTATGGTAGATACCCGCGGTAAACGTTAGTTAGTGTAGGTTAATTCCCTAATGTACACTAAGCCCCCTCTTACTTTTCACTTCTTTACTGCTCTCACAAGTGGATTATATCGAATCCGTGGCTAAATAGTTTTAGCCCAACGGAGGATCCTGCATAGATATTCAACTGGTTAAAATAACGGCCAACGTTGAGGGGTGACTTACCGAAGTTCTTAGGTTTACAGAATTCTCCCAACTTGCGATGAAAACATGAAATCTGACGGAAAAACTACACTGAGAAAAATCCGGACCCTATTTCAAAGTCGCGCTCGACATCGAAAAAAATTGAAAAGCGCTGAATTTGTTTCAAAGTCGCGCTCTTGAATCGAGGGCGGCACCGTTGATTCATAATTTTCGGCGCTTGGGGTCTCATTTTCCGCCCTCAAAAAGCCGCGCTCTTAATTCAATGTCGCTGGGATTCAGTTCAAGGTTGACGCGAATTATTCAAGGGTAGGAACCTTTGATTTAAAATTCCTCATGCTCTTGATTTATACGAATCAAAATTGAAGTCTAAGGCAATTGATTCAATGTCTCACGTTCATGAATTGTGAGCATGACGTACGATTCGAGGTGAAAAAAATGTATGCATTTCATAGTTATGTACATTTGTTTTCACGCCCAGAGGTCTAACAAACAGATCATTGACTCACACCAATAAAAAAATTAAAAAAATTTCAAAATTTTTAAATTTTTTTATGAGTTTCTCAAATGGTGTGCTGATCGAAACATTAACGACGTCAACGAGGATACAATTTTAGTGTATTCAAAAGATACTATGGAATAAACTTTCAATATTAAAGAGAATGTTGAGAGTAAATCGCAATATTGACATCGATAGATATTATCACGTGAAAGTATCCTTACGCGATAATACAAAAAGGATATACACCAAAGAAGACAAACACTCTGACTTGGGATCAAATTTAAACTGTTGACAAAGGAAATTTGGATCTAGCTGACTTACACAACGAATTGATAAAAATGAACAATTGTGTTATTCACAATTCGACCATTAATTGCTGTGCCCACAAATGAAGAAGAATATCTGTTTCTTTCATGAACAAAATCTCTTTAAACAAAAATTTTTTTGTTTATTTTCCAAATGTTTAAAATCTAATGAATAAAAATGTGGCACGAGCCACAAACGAATTGTTGTTTCGAAGTTTGGTTAACGCGTCTCGAATATTCTATACCGTCATATTCGAGACGGGCATCATTCCTTCCATAACAGAAGGTATTTAAACTCGCATGCTCCCCGACGAAGAGCTCAGTCAGTCAGTTCAGTTGAATTCAGTCCTATTAATATATTCGATGTAAACACATCTCTACGATAAATACAACGCCTTTATATTTCACAACCACGAGTTATTATTGTGTCTCTATACACCTAACCGCTACAAAAGAATTATCCAAGTCAATTATTACTTAAATCGTTATTGAATTATTTTTTCACCGAAATTTTTACCTTTTTGCTTCCGAATGGAAGCATTGTTTTCTCTTGCCGAATTTGCATCAGGCGGCACGAAAAATAGCGTACGCGGCTCGTGCCTAGAAGAAGTCGTTGCTCGCCTTCGGTTCGCCCGGTAAAGTCGCATGTCTCGCAAAGACTTCTTTTAGGCGCTTCCCAGGTAATATACTATTTCTTTTTTGTTATGTAAATATTTGATGACAACAAAGAATTTCAACAGAAATTTCCAATTTTCTGCCGTGAAAACATAGTTGAGAAAAGTCAAAATCATTTCCTACCGAATTCTTAAAGTATTTCGACCCCAAAATTTAAGATTTTTCAAGTTCTCAGTGGGCCCATAATTGAATGAAATGCGAAATATATGTTCGCTATACATTGTAGTAAAAAACAGAAACAAAAATATCATCAGTTATTGTGGGCTAATTTATGACCCTCAGCGTGTGTGGGTAATTCCGCCCAGAGTCTGCGGGTAATGCCACCCAGGGTGTCTATAGGGCTGCTAGACTCTGAAGCTAGAGGGCGGTCGCGTGATAGCTCCATTGTCTGAGGTAGTCGCTGGCCACTAGAACATCGGGTAAATTTAGGATAATTCATTATTATTCATGGGAAATCTTTCTCAAAATGGACCCAAGGAATGGAAACGAAGGATGAAAATAGGAAAAATTATAATAGTTGGTCTGCATTGCTCAAAAAAGTCATCAAAACAAGGTGGGCGGTATTGGACGCATGCCGGGCGGTATTACACTCAAAGTTCGATTCTATCGCTTTCTGGCCGATGGCAATTGAATTACATAACTAAATATGTTTAACGTTAATGAAAAATCTGCCCTCTTCACATCTTCGAGTAAACAACTCGAAGAACCCATTCCAACCGTTTATGACTGCTTGTAGAGAACGGGGTTGGCAAAAACTACTCATTTCCCTTAGATGAGCGGTACATGGAGAGAAATTTTTTAGAAAAATTCTAGTGCTAGCACGGGAAAAGAGGTGCAAAGTGATGGCTAGGAAAAAATTCCAGTGCCGGCACTAGAAATTTTATTGGGGAAAACGTGAATTTTTCCCAGTATTTCTGTGAACATTTCACAGAAGTCCCCAGAAATTTTACCAGAAATACCAAGAAATTTTACCTTGACAGCACTAGAATTTTTCACAGACGGTGGATTGTGATTTTTTCCAGTACTCGTACTAGCATTTTCTAGAAAATTTCTCCCCGTGTACATGCACCAGCTCCCCAACTCTCCGAAAACATATGAACTTATCAGTCGATGGAATGGTAATCACGTGAAATGGAATAATCACGTACATGTTCGTTTATATAGGAGACGTTGATAGCTGTATCTAGTATCTCACTTATCTTATTGCAGGTAGTAAGCCGTAGTCAATGCGAAATGCGCTGAATCTCCACTAATACCAGACCGTGTATATGCGACGGTTGTTCTGTAGGGTTACAGACCATATAATTGCCGTAAGATCCTTGCCGAACATGACATGGAGCTGGTGACATTTAGTTACATACTCAAAAGCCCGTGTACATTCTAGCCACAATATTATCTCGAGGTAGTATCCGGGGATATTCCATTTACATCAGCGCTAACGGATGCTGAGGACATTGAGGAGGCCGTTAAGTCATGAAGTTTAGAAAGAAGTTAGGAGTTATTCAACTCACTGTCTAGTATCAATCTAATCATGCATCTTTTGATCCGCGCCAAGGACGTTGGTCCTCCTTTTACTAAGTTTTTATTTCATAACGAATTTTGTTAAATCCTTATTCGATTTGAAACTATTTTTCTCATACTCTGAGAAAAAAAAATTCTAATATCTGAAACATATTTTCTTGAGAGAAGTAAATTATTTTCAATGGCTTAAATCTCAGAATGTGAGCACTTCACGGAACTCGAATAAATTTTCATTCATTACTATCGTTCCGCGTTACGTCATGAATATTTTACATATTGCAATATTGGAAGTGCATGACGAAAACATCATGAAAACAATAAAGACTAGAAGATTGACGATTCTTCTACGCGATTTAAGTAAGTTCATTTGCGACAAAATCATACTTGAGTACAAGAATATTTTAAAGCATGAGGCCTTTCTCGGGTCATATGAGTTGAGATGCCTGAGAGAATTAAGCAACTGAAGTAAATTTACTTAGTAAATTTAGTTTAGTAAGTTAATTTATTTAATTATCATGTTGCTTATATAAAAAACAAATGATTTTCCAGTATAGTTAATCCCCATCGAATTTGACAAAATGAATAGATTTAGATAGATAGATTTATGAATAGATTTGTCCCTTGGTGCAATTCTATTGGCCGAAATTCGGATGGAAAAATAACCCCACGAATACCACTCGAGCTTCAAAATTAATCGTGTAATTCCCACCAGGTTCCCTGCACACAAACGAAGTCGTCAAAGTTTTTGCAACGAACCTGTCGGGAATTACCCGATAATTTTGAAGCTCTCGTGGTATTACTTGTGGTAATATCATATTCATATTTTGATTCATCTCGATAGGTGGCAGGAAGACGAGTATTTTGAAAACAAGCTAAGCAGCGCTCAGTCTGCCTAGTACTTGGATGGGTGTCCGCTTAGGCACACCTAACCGCGTGGGACTACAGTCGCTAGGCACGAATGTAGAGAACCACTGGGCCCATTGAGTCAGTGTGACCAATGGACACAGTGGAATCCCTGCATTATCGGCCGGCTGTACGACTGGGGTTTTCCATGGTTTCCCTTGCAGTCCTAGCTCGAATGTGACACAGTTAAGAGTAAGACGGCCCATGGTAACGGAGAAAAAATCAGAAGAGAGAAGTGGGAGAGGCAAGGCAGACGAATGAGGAGCCTATAAGACCGTAATGGTAGTAGGAAAGAAATATGAATAAAAAAAAAAAATGAAATCGAACCAGTGTTTTAGGAGATATTGAGCAAAATAGCTTCTCACAAAAAGTTGAATATCTTCTAAACCACTTGTTCGATTTCAACTCATCCTGTAATATCATCAGAGCTACAATCTCACCGAATTTCAACATCCTATCTCAATTTTTTCGGGAGTTATGCGAGCCGTGTCTGCTCTAATATGAATCATTCTCCTGAAAAACTAGGAGTGTGAGTCAACGTGGGAGCAGGCGAATAGAAGATGAATCTTCATGAAGTGTAATCTAACTATCATATAGAGAACATTTTCATTGAAGATAGGGAAGGACCGCACCCATTCAATCGAGTAGACAATACTTTACGAGAGACATTAAAAATCTACAGAACCGTTCTAGAGACATGACGATAAAGCAGACTGACGTTACAATAGAATCACCCCATCTCTTTCGAATGGGTGGTAGCCCGAAAGTCATCACATCGCGAGACAAATCACAGCTTTCCACCCGGAAATACATATTTCATCTGTTTAGTCAAGCTTGGAGAGGCTTCCAATGTAGTCGAACAACGCTATGAAAGAGTGACAACCCCCATTTATTGCAGTGTTGAAAATCGAGATGTTTCTCTTCAAAGCGAATTTATTGGCTATGTGACAATCGATATAATAGAATAACAGAAAAATGAGAGGGAATTCGAAAGTTCTGTAGTCACAAGGGGAGCTGGTGCATGTACCGCCCACCTAAAGGAAATGAGTCGTTTTTTCCAGCAACGCTCTCTACAAGCAGTCATAAATGGTTAGAATGGGTTTTTCGAGGTGTTTACTTGAAGATGTGAAGAGGACAGATTTTCTATGAACGTTAAACATATTTAATTATGTAATTCAATTGCCATCGACCCAGTGAGCGATGGAATCGAACTTTGAGGGTAATACCACCCGGCATGCGTCCAATACCACCCACTTTGTTTTGCTGACTTTTTTCAGCAATGCAGAGCTACTGTTATAATTTTTCTTTTTTCATCCTTCGTTTCCATTCTTTGGCTCCTTTTTAAGAAAGATTTCACGTGAATAATAATAAGTTATGCTAAATTTACTCGATGTTGCAGTGGCCACCGGCTACCCCAAACAATCGAGCTGTCTCTCGACTGCCCTCTAGCTGCAGAGTCTAGCAGTCATATAGAAACCCTAGGTGGCATTACCCACAAACTCTGGGCGAAATTACCCACAAACGCAGAGTCTGATAAAATAGCCAATAATAACTGACGGAGATATTTTTCCGCTCTCGAGGTCTCAATGGATGTGGAAATGTATTATGAACATAATATTTCGCACTCCATTCAATTATGGGCCAACTGAAAATTTCGAAAATCTTAAATTCTGAGGTCGAAGTATTTTAAGAATTCGGTAGGAAATGATTTATATTTTTTTAACGATGCTTCTACGGGAGAATATTGAAAATTTTTGCTGAAATTACTTATTGTGATCAGATATTTACACAATAAAAAAAGAAAAAAATTTCTCAGCCAATCCTGAAAAAAATCAGACACCAACTCCCCAACGTTATTAAAACTGAGCATTCTAGATGTTACACTGACAAAATATAGAATGAATCAGTGGTAATACTCCAAGAGCTTCAAAATTATCAGTAAAAATTGAAAACAAAACATTGAAGGATCCGAACTGGACAGGAATGTTACATCTAATTTTACCAGCTTTGACGGATCAGGATAGGATCAGGTGTGACTCAGCCATATCGGATCCAGATAACCTGTTCAGAAACTGACTAGATCCTTATCCGGGAGATCTGATCAGAAAATCCTGACCAGTATTGGATTTAAAACTAATTTAGACCCAAACAACCTGAGCAAAATTTCCACTCGGAAATTTTTGGAGCTGCAAAACCATTGAATTCGTAGCGCGATAGTTTCCTTCTCTGAACAGAATATAAACAGAAGAGGAGACGTACGAAATTGAGGAATTATTTTTATCTCTGCAATTTCCCTGATAAGATAATCCCCTACATTATATGGCTAATTCTCCACGCATTCAGGAAAACAGTTGAGAAAATAAACCAAAAGATAACGATCTGTAAAAATCTGGATAAACACCATGAATTTTTCTGAACTCCCTCACATAAGAGGAGAGGAGACAATTCGAGCGGTACGTCGGCCTAAGTATAATACAACCCGAAGGACTTCTACAACACATATCGTGTTTATCCCTAGAAACATTTTCTTCCTTTCTTGACCCAGTCGTGTACCATGTACAATCGCAGGTATGTGGCTCGTATCTCGTTCACGTAACCGACATGAAACACGTACGTAAAACTAAATGGACCATAAAATCTGCCTAGTCTTTCCTTTGTGGCTTTATTGGGAACACTACATGCATCCGTTGAAAATCTACAGCCACAGTTATTTCCTGTTTATGTGTGGTCCCGACTTCCCTGAGGCAATTCAATTCATTATAATTACGAATCATTAATAATTACAAATTATTATTATTATTAGTAATTTGTTGAAATGCAACTTTTACACGGCTGATTTCGTTATTTTTTAAATAAAAAATTGCGCCATTCATGTAAAATTGCCCGAAAAATGTTTCTGAAAAAGAGTCGAGAATATATTTTAAATATTTTAAAGATAATTTTTCAGTCTACTTGACAGGAATGATGAAAATTTTCATATGAAACAAAATGAAATTAGCTGTGTTGGAGCCAAATTTAAAATAGTACATTTCGATACTAGGGCGTGGAGAACTTTTCTGGCGAATATGAGGTTACAGAACGAGCCGAAGGCGAGTTCTGTAATCATATTCGCCAGAAAAAGTTCTTCTCTTCCGTGTATCGAATAATATTCGCTTCGCTCAGCGTTCGTGAAACACCGCCCACGCACTTCGTGTCAAAAAAACTAATACGTAATTGTTAGTGTATACATTTTTTCAAAAATAAAAAAAAAAACAACTTCTGTAGCTGAAAAATTGTAGGTCCTGCACTGTTTTTGACATTCCAAGCCTCTGCGGGGCAAACGAATAATAAACAATTAATTTTTTGCACTAATTATATATGTCTAAAAATGAATAATTATTTATTTTCAGGTATATATAATCGGTCATCAATGCATGAGAAATGTCACTGCAATAGCCCACGACTTTTAAAACTCCAAGTAGTCTCCCGTTAAAATTCTTGGAATTCTAAGAATTTTTGAAGAAATTCTTTGAAAACCCCAACTCGAAATGCGTGTAAGGCCTGTGTCCGGAACTGATACATCATTTTCTGATGAAGACGGATCCAAATTGTAGAAATTGATGTCTGTTAACAGATGAATTTATGGAGCGTAGTGTTTTGGAAAATCTCATCGATTTTCCTATCACGAAATACTTTCAGAAAGACCAATAAAGGAAAGAAAAATTGGTAGAAAGTGATACGGCACCCTTTGCTTTCACAAATTTCTTTATTGTCCCTGACGAATCAGCCACATTTATATTCTCCTTACAAATCATCTCTCCCTAATTTCATCCATTCTATCTGAAAAATTCAATCTAAGACTTTCCAATAGAATCAAATGGGAGAGAAAAGTAAGGGAGAATAGCTATTTTTGTCAGGAGGAGGTAACCTGGTGCATCCTCGTCCGACTGGCGAAAGTTTTTTTTTTCACATTCCGATGAAAACCGCCACCACTTTCATTTAAAACTGTATATTTTCGTCACAATGATGCAAAACGTTGTTTGAACGAGTGCGAAGATTGCAAACCGAGGTGAAGCCGAGGGGGGTAGAGTGCCGGCACGGGCGGGAGTTCAGGGGGACGAAGTCCAGGGGGGGTTGATAGGGGGGGCTCCGCCCCCCCCCGCCACTGACAAAACAAAAACATCAAAAGAAAAAAAGACCTTTATAGTAAATATTTCATCATCCTTTTGTAGAATTTTCCATTCTACTGAATGGAAAATTATTACTCTCATGAGTACTCCCAAGAATAAAAAAAAGTTGATAACAAAAATATTTAATAAAAAAAAATTTTTTACTTGAATCGAGTGAAACAGCTCTTATACTTTCATTTTGCCCCACTCTCTTCTATATTAGAACAAATTAATCCTCTCTTGTTTCCATTTTCAATATTGTTTTGAGGATTTAAGTTGTTTTTGCTTAAGACAATATTTGACATTGTTTTCATTTTCATTATCATATTTAATGGGAAATCCACTTTTTGCAATCCTTATATTAACTTCACATCATAGCACCAAACAGTGGAAATTATTATTCCACTTAGGAATTATCCACTAATTTCCTCGATTTTTTATGACAAATAAATTACTTATATTTTCGATATTCGATGAACGTAACCACACAAGCGATACTCGGTCAGCCAACTAGTGATTGAGAGGTTCTCGTCGCTGGTACGATGGTGAGGCGGCGCTGTTTTCCCCTAGAGGCCTGGACACTTGACGTTAGTATTTACCAATGAGAGCATGATACGTCATCCATTTTACGTACAGTTGTAGCTGAACTGTACGTAAAATAGTACATTTCGACACTAGGCCGTCAGGAACTTTTCTGGCGAATATGAGGTTACAGGACGAGCCGAAGGCGAGTTCTATAATCATATGTGGTAGAAAAGTTGCCTGTGTCCGAGCACCCATGGCTGTGTCCGAGCTGAAGGCGAGGATTATAATCATATTCGTTAGATAATACTTTTATCATCTGATGACATAATGTACTATTTCGTCACTAGGCCCAATAAATCGGGCTAAATACCAAAACGTATTGTTTGACATACGGCCGTGGGACTTATCTACCTCATAACCGAGCGAAGCGAGGTTAGAATCGCGGTTTTCTCGGGCCTAGTGACGAAAATAAATTTTACGAACTGTTCAATGACGTATTGTGCTCTCATTGGTCGGGGAGGGATAGAGGCGGAACCCCGCTGTAAAAGACCATTTTACCTCCCCAATAACGGACTGTAATATGGCGGTTTTCATCAGAGTGTGAAGAAATTGTATATTTCGTCTTTAGGCTGAAAAAAATTTTTCTGACGAATATAAGTTTGCAGCCCGAGCCGAAGGCGAGGGTGGCAATCATATGAGCTATACTGAATTCTACCAAAGAAGTCACCTCGATTGGAGTGGTGGGGAGCATGCGCATAGATGGGGATTTGGATAGAGTGGGGGTATACGACTGAGGTTACTCCTTTGGCAAGAAGCACCTTAGAAAAGTTTTTTTAGGCCGTATGCCGAATGATAGTTTTTGTCATAAGTGCTGTAAGTAGCGATTTATGCAGGCGTAGCATTCGTAAAGCGCTTCCTTACGGCTGGAAGGATGAAAAAATCATGAGCGTCTTATCCTCGTAATGAGGCCATTTTAGTAAGGGGAAACTCATCTTTGCATACTTGATTGTTAAGATACCGACAGCTACCCGAGTGGAAATTCCGGTCAGGTCTTGATCAAGTTTGAATCAGATTAGACCTGACCACTGATCAGGTATTGATCAAGTTGACGGATCCGGTCCTGAACAGACATATTACGCCTCCGACCAATCCGGATTTGATCAGGAAGAATGGATCCGAACTTGATCAAGTCAACTGTATGAAAACCGGACGACTTGTCTGTTAGTATCAATACCAATTATCAATGATAATTAATTCAAAACAAAAAATAATTCAATTCTTTCACCGTAGGCCGTCTCTCTTAATGAATCTCTACTGTTATTACCACTGAAAAAGCTTATTATTTTTTTACCGATGCTGGGGATCCACCCGTGGACCCTATGATACCCCATTACGCTATCGCGTTATTACTATTGAATAAACTGTACATTGCCTATATGATTTGTATTGGGGTATTCATTGAATTTACGATTATTCCTGATCTCGCGGATGTGCGTGTGTATTCTCAGAGACATGTGGCAGGAAATATTGTTTTTCCCTTCGCGTCGACACAATTTCCCCTGTTCTCGGGGATCTGGCGAGCTGCTCTAGGGAATGATTTGCATTTATTGTCGAACATTAATTTATTTATTATATAGAGGAATTTTGATTTGTCTAATTTATCATTCACGCACTATAATCTGAATTTCGCCGACACCTGAGACGGCGGTCCAATGTGATTGGTTCGTCACCATGGGTTCATGCCCTAAAGTATCGATTTTTACTAACGTCTGCGCCTGGGAATAGGCAACAAGTCGCCAGCGTGACACTCTTCGCCCGGTAGCGATATCGTAGGGTTATATTTTGTATGGTAATTTATATTTTGTATTGTTTTCCCATTTATTTTATATTGTGTGGAAATGAGTCGATTCCCGAGAACATTTTAAGGTTCCTGTTGAATAAACCAAGAGAATTGTCGACATAAAACAGTGAGTAATTAATCATTCATATTTTTGCCTAATTTCCTTCTCTCTCTCTTTCTCTGTCGAATTTCTCCAGTCTTGGATCTTCCAACTTTCCACTCCCTGAAATAAGTCGGGAAAATGTTAGTTAGCGATCAACTAACTGGCGCCCAATCAATTATTAATATTGTCGACTAAATCTGTGAACTAAGAGATTTTCTTGAGCCCTGGCAGCCCTTGACCCAGGCCGCGCCAGGTGAAGGCCTACAGCCAATTTATTTATTGTAGTAAAATTTATATTAATCCAGTCGAATATTTATTGAAACTAAAATGCCTGTCTCAGATAAAATATGCTCAATTAAATTTTTAATTATTTCATTAATGAATAATAATAATGATAATAACAGTAACTCTAATAAATAAATAGACATTTAGTGATTTTTTTTCTCAAGATCATTTGCATGTAAGTTTGATACTCCTCTAATATGTATTTACGGCATCATCATCCCTCTCTTCTGTACATTTGAGAAGGGCTGGCTGTTAATTAAATTGATTAATTAAATTAAATTAATTTAATTCATTTTAATTATAGTATAATGATCCTTTTTGAAGATTGAAAATAATTATTGATAATGGTTGATAAACCTTAATTTGAATAGTATAATAATAGTTGATTAAATTATCCGAAAAACTTATTAAAATTAATATCAGGTGGAGCGGATCTGAATCTGATCATTTTCTCTTCAATTGACTCCTTTCAAATGCCGATCAAGGACATCAAATCCGAATTTGACCAAATTGGGGTCAGGCTCAGGGTGAGGTCGTGCCTACCTGATCAGAACTTGATCTGAACCCGCCTGTAGTTTTTCGGATCCGATCTGCTGGATCAGAACTTGGTCAGGTTCTCATCAGAAATCACCGGATCAGTCGAACCTTACAAAAACCTGATCAAGTTTTGATCGTGCGTCAGGTGGGCCTGAAGCAATTTCCACTCGGGTAATCTGTTGTATAGAGGATACCACAACAAGGAAAATATCATGTTTCTCCTCTCATTGTCCTTCAAGAATAATGGATAAGCTTGGACCACCGGAGTTATTATCACGCAGAAAGGTTTGAAGGCATCCCGACATCTTTAAAATCACCATCATTAGTAGTCGAGAGACGAGAAAAGCCGGTCGACAACGAGAGAAACGAGAGGTGAGGCGAGAGTAGAGAGACCCCCCTCTCTGCTCTTTCGTGCATTTTTCCATGTGAATTGGATTATACAGACGAGATAAGGCGAGACGAGCCGAGAGAATCTCTCAATTCTCGACGAGACGAGAGAAGAAACTGCTCTCGTATTTCGATACGAGACGAGACAAGAGAATGGTTTCCTGACAAGGAGACGAGACGAGAAGATGCAGTTTCTCGTCTCGTCTCGTATAATAATAATCAAAGTTAAGCGATTTGTCTTTCCAACAGAGGTTACGTAAGTTTGAAAAGTTCTACATTTTCGAAAATATTCAACTTTGGACACAGGCATTCATTCACGCGTGAGTCCATATGTGGTATGGGTGCCGGGCTTGAGGGGTCTGAACGAGTCGCTCTCAATGAAAATGTTCTGTAGTAATAAATCCGAAGCTGCTGAGAAGACTTTTTTAAAATGAGTGAAAGTTTTCCTCATTTTCATCAGCCTGTTCTATTCGCTAGATTTTCGTACCGCAGAGTTCAGAAATTACTAAATTTTCACTGAAAAATAGAAACTTTTTGCTCCGTGTAAAATATGGTCATTCAATTCGCTGAAGATGAAGCCCCAATAGGTCCTGCACATTGCACCCGCCCCCGGCTCTTACTAGTGCAATGACGGCAAGAGTATCTAAATTTCAATTTTCTCCCCAGATATCACCATTTCTGGCAAACCCAACTGCTAACCGCATGTACATCCAATATAATACATCGACCGTCCTTGCCACAACGGAACCAAAACAAACAGTCGCTTTTCATGATAAAAAATCAATAATTGCTTACGTTTCATGATATAACAAAGAATCCTCATTGCAGTATATCAACAAAAAATTGCGCATTCTTCGAGTGGTCAAATGTCCATGTGAATATCAGATATAGTCTCTCTGAAGCTTGCACATGATGATTGCATGATGATAAAAAACTGAGTGGAATAGTAGAAAAAGAAATGCGTTTAAACTTACGGAAATTAAAAATGTCAAGGGTGATTGGTTAAAGCTCCCGTTCCACTTCTCCGTTTATTTCGTTCCGAATTTCCCTGGTTTTGGGGAGTTTTTCTTCATATTTTTCGTCCCACTTCTATAACGTGACCATTCACATTCGCTCTCAGTCAGCCGACACGAAATATAATGTGCCTCGCCTATAACTCGCCAGCTAGGTAGTCACGTAGGTGAGCACATGAACCAACTGTTAGGAGTTGACATATGAGAGGGTGGAAAATATTTCGCCTTTCATCTCTTTAGCGCATACCACTTTGGACCATCGAGATTTCTCGCCTTTTCCCACTACCTCGTTGTCACGTGTGTCTAATTGGCTAACCCAGATGCAAATAACGGAGAGAAAAGTAGAGATATTTTAGGATGAAAATGGAGAATATAGAGGCAAAGATTTCAGGTTGGATTCCGGATAGTATTCGATTTACATGGAGAAAAAAGTTGGAAAAAAATTTCCGAACAAGTTGAGTAATCATAGAGCAAACTCGATTTTCAGTACTTTTTCAACTAATTTTGCAAAAGTGTGAGGCGAAAAGTGTTTTTATTCCGTTGGTCTGGGAAAATTCACTGAACGTGAGGATTATTTGTGGAATTAACCCACATTCAGGTAATAGTCCGCAGTCGGCTTCCTTCTTAAGTTTGGGATAATTTTTTACCTATACCTATAAGAATGTCACTTAGCTGAACGATGCATGTACTACGTCCCTAAAGTTTGTGCATTGTCCTCAGTTCCTATTCCAGCACTCATTCTTCTCATTTTTCCCGCCGTTTCTTCGAACCTTAAACTAGCATAAAAGATGTGTAATTGTGTGCAACTGTGTCGAAGTCTGTGTTCACCAACTTCTCGGAATGAGATTCATATTTCGAAAAGAAGCTACCGACAATAGCCACCAATCTAGTTACGATCTGTATAAAAAGGATCGGTAACAAACCCTATTCACAGTAAGAAGTTTTTTGCAGCCACAAATTGAATGTATCATATGCTAGCCGTTTTGGTTAGTAGTGGTAGCTAAATTGGATTGCGAAGCCAAATGTTGGAGAGAAAAATCGAATCACTCGAGTGGAAATTTCGCTCAGTTTGCGTAGGTATAAATCAAGTTTAGATTCAATATTGGTCAGAATTTCTTAAAGTAGACCTTCGGATAAACATCTGATAAGATCAGTGATGCCGCGAGATGTTTCACGAGACATCACTAGACAATACTTTGGAGAGATTGTCTCAGTCTCAGTGAACACGGAAATTTTTGGTCTCGTCTCAGTCTTGAAATGCGCAGTATCGACTTCTCTTGTGATGAATCCGAATCATTTCATTTAGATTTCTAGTTTTTTCGCGTTTTTCATATGTAGAAAACCGAGACGAGACAAACCGAGACCGAAACCTAAATTTTACATTAAAAAACACGAAAAACTAAATTGACTTGGAGTCATCACGAAAGAAGTCGATACTGCCTATTTCGAGACTGAAATGAGAGCAAAGATTTTCATCTTTATTGAGACCGAGATAATCTCTCCAAAGTTTTGTCTCGTAAATTGTCTCGCGCCATCACTAGATAAGATTTTGAACAGAGTATCTGGATCCACTGTGACAGAATGAATTGCGATCCTAGTCTGATCAGTCAAACCTCCATGGAATCTATATCAGATCTAGCACTGATCAAACAGATTGGATCCTAGCAGTTTCATCAGGCATGGATACATGGAAAATTGTTAAGTGAATAGATTGTTAAACTTTATCTTTAAGGAGTAACAGAAAGCCACCTCCAAATTTTCAAATAAATTTCTTGCTCAAAGTTATTAACATTTTTCAAACCCAAAGCACATTGATCTGCATCATCACCTCCTGGGGATTAATGTTCTTCGATTTGTAAGAATATCGATAACTGTCGGTCGGAAATTTTTTTTTTAAATTAGTTTCTGGAAAATTAGTTTCTGTTACCCCTTAAACAATTGTACTAACCAACTTTTTTTTAAAAAGTTAGTTTTTGGAAAATTAGTTTCTGTTACCCCTTAAACATAATTTGGTTTTGTGCGTCGAAGTTTTTTCATCAGTTCATCACTTTCTTCATCGTATCTTCCCCTCGTTTCCAATCACCAGTAAAGAACTCATTCGGCGTATTAGGTTTCCCACCATTAACTTCGAGTCGTCGAGCTAATGGAGTTTACAACTCCATTAGAATGATTCCACAATTGTTAATAATTGGCGAAACAGTGAATATGAAGTTGTTCTCCATTGTCCTTCTAACAGCAATTTTTTATTAAGTCAAAACGAACATAATTTATTATCCAAATTGAGTTTATTCATCGCTAAATTATTTGACTGCTTTTTTTAGGAATTTAATACTTCTGAATTAGCCGACCGTAATGGTTGGGTGAGTTAGGTATTGCTCCGGCGAGATCCGAGTGCCGCTGCGTTTAGCGCGGTTAGTACTTGGATGGGTGACCGCTTAGGAACACCCTCCCCCAAAAAATTTCGGAAGGTAGGCAAGGTGTCGGTCATCGGTCGGCTGTACGACTGGGGTTGTCCATGGTTTCCCGTGCAGTCCTAGCCCGAATGGGGTTCAGTTAAGAGTAAGACGGCCCATTGTAACGCAGATGAAAATCAGAAAAGAGAAGTGGGAGAGGCAAAGCAGACGAATGGGAAGCCTATAAAACCATTATGATAATAGGGAAGAATTTTTTTTTATTTATACGTATCAACCCTAATGGGTTATTTACACAAAAAGATAACAACTGATATAAATATCTTGTGCTTAAGGCAATTTTTTACAAATTGTTGGACAATTTTTAGTGGTTCTACATCCTCTGCCACCAAGAATGCAGCTATGGTGAACGGTCTGGGACTTTTATATTTGATCAATCTTTCATTCATTTTTCCTCGGTCAAGCTCAGAGTACTCTGGACATTCCCACAGGACATGATTAATGTCCTGCACCTCCGCACCGCAGCTACCCTCCTGCGTGTCAACTATTCCTATTTTCTCCAAAGATTTATTCAAATGATAATGATCGGCACGTGCCCTGTTAGCACACACGTCTAGGTACCTAGGGAGCTTAGTAGGAAAAAAATATGAATTTAAAAAAATACTTCTAAATCAGGACATAAGTAGAACTGAATAGGACTATTCAGGACCCAAACCTCGACATGTGACTCAAGCAAGGAAAGCTTAATATAATCGTGGTGACTTGAGCATGAAATAAAATATATGAACATCGAGAGTGAGTCCCGTATGAAGAATGGGCTGCAATAAACCTCTGAGACAAGATTCATTGCACCCGAAGAGAGTTGGATAACGTAAATACGTGTATATGCACGCAACAGGAACTAAAAAAGTGCAAACAAGGGAATACGAGTTGAAAAATATATAGGAGGGATGCCACGAGGCCAGTAGATTTAACAAGGGAGTGTGCGCGAAGTCTGTGGGGTATACCGAGAGTATCCTTGTTCAGTCGCTCGCGCATGTTCCTGCCAAAAACACAGACTCGCCACAGCTTCGTGTGGCGACTCTCAGTCTCGTTCGTAACAATCTCGCGGAAATATACGAGCTATTACCCTGTCCGCGACAGTTTATGAATACACCTTACTTGACATGCATTTATAGGAAAATAAATTCAGAGAGCAATGAATTTCATGAATGTTCTATTTTTCAATTTTTAGTGAAATGAAAAAATTTAGTATGTCTTATTAAAATGGAGTGCCGATGGAAACAGTTCTTTCTGAAATGAACATCTGCAAAAATTTTAACGATTCACCGTAGATTGGCTGTGCAGAATAGTGAATGCCAGTGGAAGAGCAGATGATAAGTCGTCATAATCTGAATAATTCCGTGTTAAATGTAGTGTAAAATGGGGATGAGACGGAAGTATTCAGTTTCTATGCAGAGTGTGATGTTCCTGTGAAGTCGTGCAGTGTTCAAAACCGTTAGTTCTCCAGGAACAATTGAAAAAATGAAACTAAATTTCATTTCATGGCACATATTAGAACGATGTCATCATTTTTCATACTGAGGTAGTTTACAATACAAAGAAGTTTATCGGGGTGCATAACG
Organism: Diachasma alloeum; assembly: GCF_001412515.2. Classification (NCBI taxonomy): domain Eukaryota; kingdom Metazoa; phylum Arthropoda; class Insecta; order Hymenoptera; family Braconidae; genus Diachasma; species Diachasma alloeum. Next base: position 949,004 of record NW_021680344.1, on the reverse strand, counting down.
CTTCAATCGGAAGGGATTGACAATGGGAAGTTTACAGTGGATACCTTCGGTTGTGGTGATAATTATAGCAATGACTGGTGAGTTTGTTTAATATGAAAAACGGAAAATCGAAAAATAAGCTGTAATCCACGAGTATCATGTGCACTGTTGAAAATTTTTGTCTGAATTTCCGGTACTTTTTGGAAATTTTTATCGAATTTAATTACCACTGTAATTTCAAGGAATTTCGTCATTGAAAATTCAGAATTTCGTGGAAAAATCAAAGAGAACAGTAAATTTCAGTTCCATTTTTCCCTGGAAAGAGATAGAAAATTAGAAAATTCCGGTCAATTCTGCAATTTTCCGGATTAGATTAGAGAAGGAGTTTATTGTTGAGGAATTTAAACAAAATAATGGTAACATAGCAGTAAGACATAGTAAGAGTAGAATTATCGGTGAATGATTTCATGAGATAAGCCTGGTAAGAAATAATTTTGAGTACAGTACAGCGTGATAACAAAGTAGAAAAATAGAAAACAGTAGCCAAGACTGAACATTTCTATAGCCATCAAGAAAATGATGGGAACACAACTGTAGTAAGAAATGAAAAAGGAGCAGAATTCAGGCATTGAGCGCACAGCAATGAACAAAAGATAAGGAAAACAATTCAACTCCGCGATTCTTCATCCAATAGCCATTGTCTCAGCTGGCTCTTGAAGGAGGCAGGCGACGATAGCTCCCTGATGGGCACAGGGATGCTATTCCAAATCACTGGGCCAGCGCTAAGGCCTGACGGCGCGGCCTAGTGGACGTGTAGGTGGCGAAGAGTTCAGCGAGATACGAGGGGATTCCAGAGCTCTGGAATCCGGACAGTGACACTGAATGCGATTTAGGGGTAAAATCATGAAATTTCATATTTCACTGAAAATTCTATAGAATTTGGCACTGAATATTTATATTAGATTGGAAATTCAAATAAATTAAGGAATTCTCGCCTTTATGCTGCTTAAAATCCTAGAATTGTACTGAATTTTCAGAACATGAAATTTCATGATTTTTTTCTCCTAAATCGCATTGGGTGTCACTGTCCTGAAAATTTGTATAGTAGTCAACAGTCCATGGAATTTCTTTCTTTTTCTAGCAGTGTACGCGGAGAGAAGAGCCATGGGAAAGAGTCCCATGTGAAATTTACGATTTTTATGTATTTCTAAAATTTAGGAAGCATTACTATGCTGTGGTAATGATTCCTATGGGGTATGGTATTAGATACTATGGGCCATGGTACGACTATGGGGTTTTCCACGGTTTCCCGTGCAGTCCTAGCCCGAATGGGGAGCCTATAAAACCGTAATGGCAGTAAGAAAGAAATATGAATAAAAAAAAGTATCATATTAATCGCAATAATAATAATAAAATTTATGTATCACATATATAAAATACTTTATATATAAATAAGTTTTTTTATTCATAAGCTATGATAAACTTGAAATATTTTTTTGTGTAGTATATACTTGACAAAATAGATTGCTGATCGAAAACTGTTTCACCTATTTTTTAATAGAAGAATTGAAAATTCAGTGCAATTTTCACGTTTCTGTTCCTTAAAAATGTAAAATTTCATCGCAATGTAAGTGAAATCTGAAATCCCATAATTTCAGATGTTCCCCCTGCATCGAATTCAATGTAACTCTTTTGAAAATGACTGATCAACTGTTGATTAATATTTAATACCAAATTTCCGACAGTGTAATTTGGTATTAAATATTCATGTTTGCTTTAAGAATTCAAGTAAATCGAGAAATTCTCCTTTTCCCACTGCTCAAAAATTTAGAATTCCGTTGAACTTCAGTAGGGGAGACCGGGGTAAAGTGGAACGGTGGGGCAAAGTGGAACGGCGGGGCAAAGTGGAACGGTAGCAAAAACGAATTTAGAGCGAAATTTGGACAACTTTTTTTTTTAACTTTATTAGTCGAAGAAAGATGAAGGGTCAAAAGTTTCTGAGGGTCAAACAGTGGTGTATATCCCCTTGTAAGCCAGGGTGAAACTTCGAACCCAGGTGGAATTTGAAAGTCCTCGGTTGATAAGGATAGTCCTTGAGTGAGTCTGTATAGATTAAGGAATTCCTAAAAAGTAACGAAAATTTTGGGCCCAACCCATTTTGCCCCATACGTCGAGGTAAAACATAGTTTTCCAGGTATGTGGCTTCAAAATGCTCCTCGTACCACAATTGTCATTCGAGTTACAAAAAATGTTATTACAAAAATTTGGCTATTTCCCGTAGATTCTGAAATATTCCTCAAAAACTCAGGTGAAGGACAAGTCAACTTAAGGATGTCCAAGTGCTTTGGCTATTTTTTGTTCAGTGAAATGCTTTTCTACTTTCATCGAATATCAGAGCTTTCATTTTAGCTCCATTTGACCCTAAGTTTCCGGACGTTTTGCAATAATATTATTATTTAAAATGTGAAGGTCTGAATTTGAATCTCGATAATGAACCGTCAGAAAATATTTTAAAAATGTGAAAAAAAATAGAAAGTTTAATTTTGAAGGAATTCATAAAACAATTGAAAACTTGAAATTTTTGAACTTTACGAGCATTTTTTAAAAATAATTTATAAACAATCAATTTTCCACGATAAAAATCATTTGTTCGGAATCGTAACAAATTTATTCATATTCAGAATTTTACTAGAAATTGATTCTATGCCTAAAAAAATAAGGTATCCGAAAGTTTAAACAATTTCAATAAATTATTTATAAGAAGGGATTGTTTAAAAAAATGATAATTCCCTACAAAATTATTATTTCAATGACGCTGAATATCCATGATTTTTGTAACAAATTTGTTATGCAATTTAATTGACAAATGTGATGCTTGAAAATTGTTCAGTCTATACTGTGGTCCGTACCAAACTATAAAAGATACTTGGATATCCTTAAACGCTTTTACCGCTACGTTACTGAATTGAATCAAAAAGAAAATTAGTTTCATTCTATGGAATCTAACGAACATTGAAAAGAAAAAGTTCAAATGGATTGACAATCGTGCTGCGAGGAGCATTTAAAAGCCAAAACCTCGAAACACGAGGTTTTACCTCCACGTAAAATTGTCCTTACTATTTTAAATACTTCATAATATACTAAGAGTCGCTCCAATATTCTTATCAATTGGAGATTCCCAAGTTTCATCTTGGTACCCCCTCAAGAACCCAACGGTTCTTAATTTAAGACTTTCTACTCGAAATATGGTAAACAAGTCGTAGTGATTTTTTTTATTTGACCCTCAACAACTGTTGGTCCTTCCGATTACTTCCCTGTTTGACCCTTAGGCGTGTTTGACCCCTCAAGAACAAAATTTACTATCGTTCCCCTTTGCCCCGCCGTTTCACTTTGCCCCGCCGTTCCACTTTGCCCCAGTCTCCCCTATGTAATACAACAACAGCTTCAAAATTATTAGGTATTTCCGGAGAAGTTCGCCTGTATGCAGGGAATCTTGAGGGAAATATCTTATCAATTTTGAAGCTCCAGTTGTATTCGGAAGAGAATTTTTCCATCCAAATTTCGGCCAAGAGAATTGCACAGAGAGACAAAATCCATCTGTCAGTTCCAACGAGGGGCTCACTCGGCCAGGAAATCTTTTGTTTTTCGTATATACATCAACATAAAAAATTACCGCAAATAATACCACGAGAGGTTCAAAATTATCGGGTAATTCCCGACAGGTTCCTTGCAAACAAACGAAGGAGTGAAGTTTTTCAGGTAAAAAAAATCACGAGTGCGAAGCACGAGTGATTTTTCCTGAAAAACTTGACGACTTCGTTTGTGTGCAGGGAACCTGGAGAGAATTACACGNCATCGAATATCAGAGCTTTCATTTTAGCTCCATTTGACCCTAAGTTTCCGGACGTTTTGCAATAATATTATTANAGAATTACACGATTAATTTTGAAGGTCGAGTGGTATTCGTGGGGTCATTTTTCCATCCAAATTTCGGCCAATAGAATTGCACCAAGAGACAAAATCCTCACACTGAATTCGTCCCAATATTTATCTTGGAGTAACTTCGCAGTCTTATTCCACATGGCCTTTAGTGAAGTTTCCATGTAATCCTGTCCATTAAACTTCTTCATGTTGTATGTCCAGTTTTTTAAAATATCCGCCAGGTCCTCTTCAGTGGTGTCTGCCCTCAATACGTAATTTCTCTGCTCACAAAAGGCAGAAAACTGATTCCACACGTACGTTCCCGACTTTACCGTATTGATGGGTACATTCCCCTTGACTTTCTCATCGATTTTTTGCAGAGAAAAATCTCCAAATCTATTCATTTTGTATCAAAACTCTCCAATTGGCGCAATTAAATTCAATCTGTCAAATTCGATGGGGAGTAACTGGATTGGAAAATCATGTTTTTTATATAGGCAACATGAAAAATTATCAGTTGAATTATCAAAAAATTATGAGTTGAATTTCGTGTTGACTATACAAAATAACGTCGAATAGTGTGATTCTATTGGCTGAAATTTGAATGGGGAAAATTCTCAGTGAAATTTAAAAATTCATAATTTTTCCGTTCCGTTTTTCCATTGAACTCAATATTGCTATTCTGAAAATTTCTACTAAACTGTTCATGACATTTCAATGTTTTCCAAACAATGTTACCAGAATCCGGAAATTGAAAGAAAATTATAATTTTTTTCTACCCACCAATCAGTGGGAAACTGGAGAGCCTCTCATTTAGTTCCTTCGTAGAAGTTCAGAAAATTTCCATTGCAAGAGAATACCACTTGCAATCTACTTATGTGAGAGTCTACTTATCTGAGAGCATGCGGAGCCAACCACGAATAAAGACGCCAGGGTGTGCAAGTTAGTTTCCTCTGCGCGTAAATTTGCGTTTTTACGATCTCTTCTCATCCTTAACAGTGGCATCGGAACTCCTTTATTAAACTTGCACGAACCGAGTATTGCTGTTGTTTTTGCCGTGTCTCTTTTTGAAGTGAAAAAACTGACTAACACTTTTGCCTCTTCTCCGGTCTTTCCAACTCCCTTCGACATAGGATTAATTCCCCTGACTCGGGAATTACTTTGGAAATGTTAATTAAGAATGAAGCGAAATTCAAAGTTATCAAAGTTGGAATCACGATTCGGTAGTTTGGTGAAGTCCAAATACATGCAAGGAGTTATTCAGGTGGAGAGCGTGATTGAGATTAAAGGAAATAATGAGCTGTATATACCGTACACTTGCATGGAAAGTAGAGATCGAAGCAAAATGCTGACGCCGTCAATGTCAGGACGTATTCTAATTCCAGGGATTCCGCAAGTCAGCCATTGTACTGAACTACTTTTCGTAGATTATGACTCGATCAAATCTACTGTTAATGACTCAATCAGTGGACTGATGTTTCCCCACCAACTATTCTTCAATTCCAGGGTAATCGTTATGATTTTTTATCTTAATATTCTGACCCTCATTCCTTCACCTTTACAATCAGGCCCTCAGTTTTTCATTCTAATATTCCAACCCTCATTTTTTAACCTCTACTTTTTGACCCTTATATTCTCACACGTAGTGTCTGACCCTTATAATATAATATAAGCCCTATAATATAAGGCTTATATTATATTTAAGAGCGCTAGTTACAACCCGGGCAGATACGAATTGATCAACCACGAATTGGAACACCCATCCCTCATCCGAATATAAAATATACTCAAAGAAGCATATTTTATACTCGAATCAAGTATATTTTATTCTTGAATCAGGCTTATGCATATACTGGAATCTGGTGTGTAATATATCCAATTCAAGTATTTTTTTCCGTGGAGACTCAAGAATACAAATAAAGAAATGGGTTCATCGTATTATATTTTTGAAAGCGATTTGAATGGGAATACTGACACTAGGAATTGGAGATAGAAAACTTGTGCCAGTCGTGCCAAATGGCGAAAAGAGCAACGTAAGATACACGATCAACTGGCATCCAATTTTTTCTTGAGATGAAAATGGTACGGTTGAGTTCATAAATATAAAAGTCCCAACCTTCGCCAAATGACTCAATCTTTCAGATTTTTATGTTTCCAAGAATTATCGTGCCTTCTTCAATTTCCCTCTGATATATTTCTCTCTTATCTTTCACGCGACATACCGCATACATATTTCATTAATCATGAATCCATGGGCGAAGGAATGCAAGCTCTCCGAGATTGAGGATTGATATGTCAAATGTGAAAATCTTGACTCGTTGTGACATATAAGTGCAGTCGCGAAGGTTCTTTCCAAATTTCACGCCATCACGAGCGCCTTGTGTCGACGTGAGTACCATCTGAGAGGGATTTCTTCCGACTTGACATTCTTCAGAGGGTTACAAGGGGGAACGAAGCTGTCGAATGGGCTGTAGAGCAGTGAAAGACTGGAACAAAACCAGAAGAGGTTATGCATTTTTCAGAGGAGCTGAAAGAGACGTTGTTGGAGAGAACAAGTCATGGATAATTTTACAACTTTACCCAGCGCCGTTCTATGTTTTAATTGCGAAAAGAGAATATGGAAAATATAAAACATTATAAATAATGTTTCAACAAAAAAATTCGGGCAAATTACATTCTAGTGATGCCGCGAGAGACTTCACGAGACAATATTTTGGAGAGATGGTCTCGGTCTCGATGAACATGGAATTTTTTGTCTCGTCTGTCTCGAAATCCGCAGTATCGACTCCTCCCATGATGACTCCGAGTCAATTGACCTCATCTTGGTCTCCAGTGTTTCGTGCTTTTTAATGTAGAATTTCGGTTTTTGTCTCGATCTTCTACATATAAAAACGCGAGTACATATTTTAGGTTCAGGAATGATACATATTCTCATTCAGGAAGGCATATTCTCGGATCAAGAATATATAAACTCGCTTCAGGTTGATTGCTATTCTCCATTCATGAATAAATATTCCTAATTCGGATATTTTTTTCGTGTAGATAACTTTTCTAGAACATTCGTCTTCATGCACGAAAAGGAAATAATCTCAAATTTGTCAAAATTTGGTTCACCCAATTTTTTCTTAGAAAACGAGGAGAAACTTTCCCTCTAAAATATGGAAAATTTAGACATCTAACAGAGATCGTCCCTCAAATTCCGCCAGTTCAAACTTCCAAAGGGAAAATTCCCTAACAATCCCAATCACTAACTATGCAAAATCCGTTATACAGAATATTTTTTAAAGAAAATTGAAAGAGAGTAGAGTAGTTGGGAAAGATGAGATGGAGACTCCCAGAAGGGATAAAAAAATTGAGTCAAATACCAGATGGGAAGTAGGACGTGCATGAATGATAAAAAAGTAAAGAAGAAACCCGATGGAGAGATAGAAAAGAGCAGTACACCAAAAAATTGGATAATGAAATCAAGCTACCGTCAGAGAAAAGATGAAAGAGGAAATGATCGACATGAATCTCTATATAATTTCCATAAAATTCCAACCTTACCGAAGTCAAGAGCCCAAAAAAGATGTACTGAGATAAAATGAAAAGTCACGTGGGCACGTAAGTGCGCTGTAAATCCAATTTAATCGCTATTACGACGCTACATCATGGAGCTAAAGTAAACCGCTCCCGACCGGCAAGAAGGAGGGAGATCAGGTCTTTCGTTCATTAGACTTTATTAGGCTTCATTAGGTAGAAAAAAAGTTGACCACCGTGAACATTGGTGGAGGACAAAAGTCTGATCCAACCCATGCATTACATGTACATGGACTTTCCCACCTCTTCATCATCTTATCATGTGCCCCCTCTTTACAGTAGATGAGGGAGACGCAATATGATTATCTGGTTTGTCGCTTTCCACACTGAGACCAAAAATTATTTTTACCAAATATCTATTTACTTGAGACAAGTATTTGTAGGATGATTAAATTTTCAAAATTTTAAAATGAAATAGAAATCTGAAACCTCGAAAAATGAAAAGGAAGAGATCTAATGTATTCACGAACGAAAAGAGAAAAACCGAATTATCGGTGATTCATCGAATCAAACGATGAGGCTCTTAATACACGAGAGACAGGACTCGCTCTCTTTCCTCCGGTGGCCACCGAACAGATAAGTACAGTGACAGTTGTATATTATGGGTACCCAATTTCGATTCTGATAATTTCTCGAATATTCCATATTCAATGAGAAATTTTTACTGTCACTGGTCTCAGTGCAACCTTTTTTCTCTGAGACGAATAATTTATAATTGAGGAAATGAGCCTTTTTTGTCTTTTATAATCTCTGATCTCGTGTGATAAATTAAAAGTGCACATATTTTTTGATAAATTAAATAATATAATGAGTGACGACTCTTTTGGGTTTTGTGATGAATAAAAAAAAGGAATAAATCCGAGGGTTATTATAAAATATAGATTTACTTAGTTTTACCGCGTAATTTAATGATTAATATGACTGACATTGAGCTGTTCGATTTATTCAAAATATTTGTAATGAGCGTTTATTTGACTGTTTCTTATGGGATTTTGCGTAATCTTCAAATATCTATAAATATTGTCTTAAAAATATCAATCTAAACTCCAATCTTTATTCATAATAATAAATTTGAAGGCACATGAAATGAACCAAAATTTTGTTGATTCTTTATTGAATTTATTTATTTTAATTGTAATTATTTTTATCTGGGAGAAAAATTCGAGTATTTTTATTTTAACCGATCGTGTGATATTTCTGGTCATCGTGAGTTTAATCATTTTTGTTAATGTTCTCCATTTCATGGCTATAATCAATTCTTTTCTCCACTAAAACTTTTACTGGCTTCGGAAATTTTTCGTCCCAGCACATAATAATAATAATTCTATTACATATTTATTGTCCTAATCCCGTATTTCTCCTGTCGAGTCATTCCCAGGCAATCTTCATTAGGTTTCACTTATGACAATTATATCTCTCTAGAAGATGATCATGTTAGTTATGACTGTAGAATCGCAATCATGAGGACACAGGATATTTAATGAAATAAATCAACGTATTTTTGAGTTGAAATGAAATTGATGAAAAATACACCGTTGTGGGAGCTAAGTTAGTCTACATCTTCACGCGACATCCATCCGAGCACAACAGATTCTCTCTTCATTCCCTCATTCGGGCAAACACTGTTTTTCTTATCTATTTCAAAAATATTCTCTTGCACTCATTCTTAACATTTTTGCGTCCGAATGGAAGCCTTGTGATCGGTCATTTTTACGATCTTTTAATTTTACTTGGAAATGATGTAAAATATCATGAAACGTGAAGATATGATGTTTTTAGTAAATGTGGGTATGTATATTCGTATGTGTGTGCAGATTTTTCGGAAATTTTTCATAAATCTCAACAAAAAGACGGGTAAAGTTACAACTATAAATCTGAAATTTTGTCACATAGTTGCTATCATTTGAGATCACCTCCAGGCGCAGTTTCTGCCCAATCGGTCAAGTAGTTTTTGAGATAGAGCAATTTCTCAAAAATCATTATTCCTCAATATCTCAAACACTACTTGACCTAATTGAATTTTTTCGACGTCAAAGTATTCTTTCTGATAATATCTATCAAATCAAGTCAATATCCCTATGAAACGAGGGACCGTTTGATGCTAATTGGCCTTTTTCATTTTTATGATAAGATTGATGTATACACGATAACTCCCGAAAAAATTGAGATACGATATTGAAATTTGGTGGCATTGTAGCTCTTATGATATTACAGGCTGAATTCGTGAGCAGGCGAAATGAAACGAATGGTTTAGAAGATATTCAACTTTTTGTGAAAAACTGTTTTGCTCAATATCTCCTAAAATACTGGTCCGATTTCATTTTTTTTCCAAAATACTCGTCTTACTGCCACTTATCGAGATCAATCAAAATATGAATACCCTTCCATATAAAGTTTCTGAGATAATGACGTCCCGTAAACCGCGTAAAAGTTGGAATGAACCCCATAAGATTTTGGCTACTAATCAGTATTATCGGATCTCACTTCTGTACAAAATTTTGGGTCGATCGATTCAGTACATCATGGCATAGAGCCATTTATCTAAAAATCGTTTTTTCTAAAAAAATGACACATCGTCACTTTATCGATGATTTTTGCGTCTGGATGTTAAAAAAAAGTCATTCAACATTAAATTATGCTCATTTCTATTTCATATCATATTGTTAAATATTAATCGGTTTCATAATAAATGAATGCTTATTAAAGATTTTGTGGCGAAAAAGATAATGAAATGAAATACAAAAAAGCATGACCCGCGGAATAGGATTAAAGATAAGAGAATAATAGTTTTTGCAATGCTAATTAATCTCAACTACCCTTTATGATTGATACCATAAAAGAAAACATGCCAAAAAAGTGAGAATATTAAAAAATTAATAAATGAAAAAAAATGGAAAATAAAAATGAAATATTCATTAGCTTGTTAAAGATAATATCCATCAGATAAAGTCGGGGAGTTGACTAGGAATTTCCAATTCTAATTTTTGAAATTGGAATTGCTACGGATCCATTTGGAAGTGTATTACCAATGGAATTGGTAGAAAAAAAGACTAATAATACATGAAAAAACTGTCACACGGTTTCTGCCGAATAGGACTTCTACCCTGTTTGGTTATTCACCCATTGATCCCTTACCCCATCTAGCAACGAAAATTACAAAATATATTCCGATATGAAAATATCAAGCTGCATTCTATTGCTGTTTTCATCCCATGCCTTCTTGATTCTCATTCAGTGATGCCGCGAGACGAGACCAGACGAGAAACTGTATCTTCTCGTCTCGTCTGGTTGTCAGGTAACCATTCTCTTGTCTTGTCTCCTTTCTCTCATTATCTCGAATGACTCTCCTCGTCTCGTATCGTCATGTCTCTCGTCTCGTTTGTCTCGTCTCATCTTGTTTCTCCTGCGTCTCGCGTCATCACTATTCGCATTTCCAAAGAAAACGGAGTTGGCATTATGTTCCAATTTGGCCTCAATACGAAATGCTATAATTTCATCTTCAGGAACGTAAATTGAAACAGTTTGAAGTATCAAAGAGATAGATTGACGGAGTAATTCCACTCATGACATTGGCACATGAAAGCCGAGGCTGTATTCAATCCCCGAGAGACGATTCTTTAATCTTCCTGATGGTGATGAGCTTGCCCGCTTCATAGTTAACGACACATTTTTCTTTGTTCTGCTCCCCAACTACTTATAATTAGGACTCTTCTGGATGAAGAGAGGGAGAGTCATAATGACCGTCGTGTTCAACCCGTTGCCAGTATAAATATACAGAGCGTCTTAAACCGCAGCGTTGGGAGGACGGAATTCTTCAGAGACGGAAATCTTCATAAAATTTCTATTTACAATGCTTAGCTAATGAATGTTTTGTAATAAAGGGGAGATGGCCACAATGTGTCATGCATTTATTTTCTTCTCTCTTCTCTATGATACGAAGTTGATGGCCAAAAGTGCCACTCATTAATTTTTTGTTCTCTTCTCAATAATAAAAAGAAGACCATAAAGAAAATTTCTTATTCTTCACTGAAACTGTTTGATATTCCGTTCGAAATGTTACGCAAAAATGTTGGAATCAAGTATTCAATGGCCATGCTCCTGATTGATGTGAATTGTATTAGAATGAACAATTCTACTACTGGGAATGTGAACGATGAATCGTTTGATCGATCTCTCAAGTTGATAGATGTAGAATTTCATCCAGAAATGACTGTCCAAATCACTAGTCGTGGAAGCCGAGGTCAAACAATGGTGACACCTCCAGGAATGATAATATTTCATCGCCATGCTAACATTCCACGCCATTCAAAATTGTGATACTGCTATTGAAATTGTACCTGTAAAATTGTAACTTTCTCTTATAAAATTTTGTGTCAATTGGAAACATAAGTAGAGATGTTACATAAAGAGAGGACTTGTAATTGCCCAAACTTCCAGGGATATCCCAGCTGATTCAATGCGATTAGCAACAGATCTACCCAGCGGTCACATCCAATCTCGAACTTTCCTTCAAGCGGTTCGCGAGAAGTACTAATTCTCCCACCTTAAGCTCTCGAAGAGTATATCGAAAAGATTTCGTACACGTTCGTTAGAACTCAAAGTGTCTGACACGTTAATCCCGTTCAATGTCTTGCACAGAATATCTTCTTTTATGAAGTGTTGATCCTCCGATAATCGCAATGCTGTTGCGCAGATATTCGATAACCAAAATGGAGACGCTGGTTTTTTGTGATGATTATTGATATGCCCAATTCAATCTAAAACAGATTGGAATAAGCAGCTGATCAATAAAACCTGATTTTGATCACTTTTGGATCAGCAATGAAACGCTTGCCTGGATCCAAGCCTGGTTTCACTGCTGGTCTCTACATTTATGATCCAAATCTGATCATAGTCAGCTTTTATTGACCAGTCTCTTATTCTAACCTAACTTAAGTCTCCACTCGGGTTGTTGGCTGTAAAGCTATTGGGACATTCAATCTCCCGAGTGACGTTTTTCAAATTGGAAAATATCCGTCAGTACCGGAAAAGAGAGAATTTCTTCTCGTTAAATTCGTTAACAGTAATTGATTCGAGTGATTTATTCAATTATACGGGAAACACGATTTCTACAAAATTTCCGGAAAGCCGCCTCTCATTTCTTACATAGGGAAATCAACAGTGCATCTAATAAACTGCTGGAAATTTCATAATTTATTATTTGGAGGATTCTACCAACGGAACAGTTAATCTATTGATAAAATTATAGTGAGTCTATATTACACAATATTATCCGCAGACCCTAACGACATTTAATTAAAGTAATTATAAGAAAGTGGTGATATCATGAGTTGAACAGTCAAATGCAATAAGCAAAACCACGTGCAATAAGCGAAACCCAGTTATGGCCAGTTATTACGTGGACTACATATCCGTCCAAATTAGTTCGCATTCCACGTCTAGATAGGATAGGTCTTTAGCCCCACCCTGTGTTCACCCACGGTACATTGAATAACCAACTATGACCCGTTCGCTCCTGAAATTACCATTATCTGTGCTCTGTCAATGTCACAACCATCACCACAGATTTTATACTGAATTTCACCATAAAGGGGCTATTCAGGCTGGGGATGTACACTGGTATTAATTTGACGAGTCGATAATTAGTCTCCCTTATTACTATTCAATAGAAGGTTATTCAAGTAATTTTCGATCTGATCCTAGTAGATCGTCTGCCTGTAAAGCATGCCGAGAACTTTAGCCGAATGTGATATATATTACAGTTCAGTCTCCGTACAAGATACTTTCGTACAAGATACTAGGCCTGAATCCGTACCCAGTGATACCCCACTTTTTGGCTTGAATGTTTTTCGTTTCGCATTCTACGCACAAGATACTCGACAAAGGGGCTAGAATTGAGTGGGAATGGAGTTGAAATATTGCAGAAATTATTGGAAATATATTGTGACGTGTTATTTTCCGTCACAAATAGCATTGTTTGTTATTCGACCGTTTCGCGTGTGGGTTTCGAATTTAAAAATCACCAGACGGGAAGTCACCAACCGACAGCGGGAGTCACGAGAGAGATTCAGTATATTTTGTTAATTCTTTTGTTTTGTATCGTCTTCCGGATTGTTTGAATCGAATCTGGCGCCGACATCGTGGGACTGAGGTGGCAATGTCTCCGGGAATCGTCGAGGGACTTCGGGACACTTCGAGTTCGTGATGAGAGCTTCATGGGTCTTCGGATTGCCAGAGGTCGCCAGCTCTCGGGCAACTCTAGGGGAAACGTGACGTAGGAGCCCGGCTGGTTCAATGTGGAAGGGGAAGTGAAGTATTTCACCGAGATCAGAAGGAGGTTGAGTTAAATGGTCCTTTGGTGACAAAATGGTCAGGAGACTGATTTGAAAGGAGGTCAGAGGACATTTAGAGTTAATTGATACTCTGGGATAAATGATTTTAATTAAATAACGTCTAGAGAAGTCACCGCGCATACGCCGACGGACTTGGTTCGGCCATGTGAGCGACAGAGTCTAGTTGTCTGGAAACTGATTGGAGGAGTGAACGGAACGAGCAGCCAATGAGCGTCGTTACCGCGTTTTCACAGTCCAGCGTGGTGTCGCTGGGAAAACGAACCTCACTTCTCGTTTGGTGGTTCTAACACACGTTGTGTTTAAGCTATTTGTAGAGTTAATTGCGTTAGTTTTGGAGTTTTGGGGAGCCTGAAGGCGATCTAGAAGGAGAATAAGACCTGTGGAGGAAGCCTTGAGTGGATTCGTCTGGAGGAAGGTCCCGAGGACTCGGAATTGAGGAGTTTTTGAGACGTTTTCCGGAGGCATCGAGGTGGACTGCTGGGTGAGCGTGATGGCTACGACTCCGTATGACGCATCTGTGTAAATTTGTCGTGAGTAGGACTCTGGCCAATTTTAGAATTTTGAATAGATGTTCCGTGCATCTTAGTGCCGTAGGACGTCTAGAGTTTCGAGATAATTGCCGGATAGAGTCCTAGTCACTCTGATCAGTACTTGATTAATGGGTCTTTTCGACTCTCTCTCGGGCGTAATTGGAATCATTGTGTTTGATCATTCGATTTCGGTTGTCTCGCGACATTGATTCATTTCGTAGAGTCTCGGGTTTTCGGGTTTCATGTTGCGAGTAATGATTATTTTATGAATATTTTGGTTGTTCAAAATGAGTTAGTGTTGCGTCTAAATTAATCTGTGTTAGATGAACGCTCTCTCTGTCGGTGAATATTCAGTGAAGGATATTGAACGTAGGTCTTTTGTGTCTCGTGACCTTGCTTCGTTTCGCTGGCCCATTGTCTCGAGTTTTCGTACTTGTGTCGGATAGCCAGCGTTACTTGTCACGTAGATGAATTCTTGGGTTTCGATCGTTTAGTGTTGTTCAATCTACATGATTATTGTGGACGATATTTTGATTCTGGTTTTATTTTTTTTCCTTCTTGACTTTGGCTATTCTTGACTATCTCTTTTGACTGAATTGACTACTTCTCTATTTTCCTATCAGAATCTTTTATTCCTTGGACAAGTGTAGAATCAGTACTATTGAAGCCTCATGATCGTTGATCGATCGAAACAACCAAAGGGGGTTTTCCTGAGAAATTGAGTTATTTTATTTGTATCGAGTCATCTAAGTCGGATTAAATATTGTGATTTTTCCCCCGCAATCTTGAGTTAATTTTATTTATTTGGTCAGGACCTAGTCATACTTTAACCTAAGCTTCACCAGTGACCTTCACGCCGTTCTTCGGTCGGAGCTAGCAGGAGACCGTTTCGAAGCTTGGGATTATTTCGGAAATTTTGTTTTTGGCTATTCGTTTCATTCCAGTGGTCGTTCTGGTAATAACGACCTGGCGCTCGACTTATTTGCTGTTTCAGGGTGGTCGTACGTCGAAGGGCTACGTAGTGGATTGAGGGTTCCGTGAACCTCAGGAAATTACGTCACAATATATATTTATAATCTAGAAGTTGATTGCACATTAATTGACTCACAAAGCGAATGAGCACTCGTTACAGTTAATAAAGAAAATTAAACTCGTCGGTCATAAAACTTAGTAAAATATCTATTTTTTATACGCACTGCATCATGTGTTTTACGTCCATTTTTTGGATGGATAGATAAACAAAACACAGTAAAATTCCACCCAAATTTTATGAAAACCAAAATTCCAATGAGAGTCTCAATTTTGCCGCGCAAGCCCCTATTAACAAACTAACTTACTTCGAATTTCTAAATTGTTATTTTGAAAAGGAACGATAAATTCTAATCAAATATTCGTGTTTGACATTAGGAATCATACTTAAATGATCATAAAAATTGAAATCGTCTAGTATCTTGTACGAAGAATATCAAATCAAAATATTTTTTCCTCTGAGCGTAAGTAGAGTGAGAGATATGTAATTCTCGGAATTTTATTCCCCTACAGTATTCCCCTGTGGTATTTTGTACCAAGATTGAACTGTATTCTGGAATCAAGGATATGTGTAGTCCTGAATCCGGCATACTTCAACCTGAATTTCGAAATAATATTCCGGAATCCGGATATTATTTTGAATCATATTTTGCATTTGATTGACAGTAGGAACGAATTCACCTACTTTCGAGTGCAATACTCACCACGCAATGTCATCAATTCATTCATGGAAATTTTCACCAACTGAAGAATTGTTATTAATCCCCTGACCACCTGCACAATCCTCCATTCCTTTAGAGAGCAAGTTGTTCGCTGAACGTTGGATACAACAGGCGAACGAGATAAAAAACAGAGCCACCAGGGACCCATGAAAATTTCCGCAGGCTATTTTCAGCGACGGGGAAAAATCCGTCGGACACGCAACGAATAATTCCCCACCGACGGGGACGTATTCTTTTCATTTCCTTCTTTTTGCAATCCCGTCCACTTGACTGTCATCGATCGAGAGAGAGGGAGAAGGAAACCTGAGTTGCACTGTAGTTCCTCCGTGATTATCCTGGCTTTCATGCCTCATTTTGCTTCTTTTTTTCCCGTAACTTATTTTTCTTAGCTATTGTCGTGAAATGACTTGACATTAGCTTCTCTGTCTTCCCTCTGGTGCTATTCAGTCTAAAAACTGATTCTCTTTATTTTTTTCACATTTTTTTTACTTTCCAATAAAAGCCAAACGGAACTTTTCCTTGACGCAGTTTGTTTTACAAAAACATTTGTATGATGTTTAAGTTATCAAGTGGAAAACTCAGTTGAACAGAAAAATAAAATTGACTAAATAAGTCATTCACGTTACAAATTATTTTTCTCACCAAATTGGAAATGTTATGGCGTACTTTTCCTGTCTCAAAAACAATAATCAAAGTAAATGCTCATAATGGAGGACTTTTGACTCCAGTGATAACAGTTGAATTTTGATCAGGCAACATCACACGCTTAGTGAGGTTGTAACAGTGAAATGAATGTTTGTGTGTGTACGCGTCCATATACTTCCAGTACTGAATTATCGTCACCGACTTTACTAACCTCGATCAGGTGTTGTATGGTGTTCTTGCGTTGCTCGACTCGTAATGGCGATCAAATTTTTTTAAGAGGATTTCGAAAATGAATCGAAGATATCACGCCTATATGACTCGGTCCCCTACTTGCTTTCGCCGGCGATATATTCTCCATAGTCTAGAGTGAATGGCTTGTTTTTTTATCAATATCATGAGTGTTTAACCCAACATCTAGATCAAAGCTCACCGGGTCACGTTTTTTCCCTGAGCGTAATGTTACAAAGTGATTTTCAGATATTAATTTCTCACTAGGATGCCCCGATAGAAGGAGTAAGATTATTACTAACATGTGGCTCAAATATGAACCTGGCATATGAGACAATATCAAAATTATGGTGAATAATATGGGTTTTGGATAAACATCGTCAAGCTCCTCGTCCCCTTTGCGCTCAATTCTCTATTATTCCTGATCTCCACAATTGAATACAATGTTCTTTTCGCATCATATCATAACCATATCAATTGATGTTTTGCTGAAGCAGTTAGAATCCGAATGATCAACCTCTCTCAGTTGAATTCGAGAGTTTGTTTGCTCGGCTCACTCCTTTGTTACTGATCCCAACGACGTACCCATTCCCAAGATCTAACAAATGACTTTCCGTGCCATTCTTTTACTCTCTCGATAGCTCCTGTCCCCATTCTTTCTTCCGTTATTTCACATGTGTATGTGTGCGGATAAATCGCGCCTCTATAGGGATTTCAACCACACAATTCTTTTTATCTCCCCCTTCGTCTCCTTGTGTTCTAGCAAGAAATTCTGTGGGGAGTGAAAAAAAAACGTATCGACGATCAATACATATGGTTTACTGTTAATTAGAATGCTAACGATTATTCATATGTAGAGATCATATCAATAGTTAACATAGAGTTGAAATTTGATGTAAGTTCCACTATTTTACAGATGCAATACAGATCAAACTTCTGATTACACTTTCAGAGCAGAATCCGGTCAGGATTTTACAAGAGCATCTAGATGTATGTTTTGTTTGGGTATTTAGAAAATGTGTTTAGAGGATCGAGACTTATATGTAACAGGTGGAGGGGATATCAGCTAATAAATATCAGTTTACGCCATACGAGGGTCTTATTCAGACTGGATTTATACCACACTGAGAGAAAAAATTATTCCTGCCAAGGATTGATATTCTCGTCAGAAAATAATATTTTTTCAGAACGAATTTTTCCAGGACAGTCATTTTCAGAGAGTCCAAGTCTATCCTCAAAAATTACAGTGATGTTGAACAATCTGATTATTATGCTACATATGACCTTGACAAAATGTTCTCCGATATCTTCCGGATTTTACAAATTGGCGATTTTCTCAGGTAAAGAAAATTGGAATAATTCCAAATGTTAATAATTATTATTGGAGTTTCTTCGAGGTCATATGCAGAAGAATATTCTTATAGATCACCATAATTCTCACGCTTGGAACTGATTTCGGAGCACCTGGAAATGACTGGCCTGGAGAAATACGTTCCAAAAGAGATATTTTCTTCTACTAAGAGTATGAAAAAGATATCACCAATAACATTTTCTTGGAAGGAATAAATTTTTTTCTCAGTGCATAGAATGAATCATAGACTACGCTAATATCAACGTAAATCAGGGGATGAAAATTTATATGTACGTTACTGCAATCGACAGTTGTACGTATCAATTCCGTGATCAAATTTCCCTCTTGCACTCAATTTTATACTATATTACACAGTGTCGAAAATAACAGCGCTGAATAATCTAGATCTTCAGGAAGATACTGACGTAATGATTAATATTTTTATTGGAAAACGGAGCACATCCTACAGAATGTAATCCCCTTGTAATCAATTTCCTACGGGTCGTTTGTTAGTAATAGTAAAAATACTCCTCTTGATGGAGACAGCGTAAAATTTCCTCTTGAATTACTCTTTCATCCCAGAAAGAATGGAGAATGGAAACCGCGTTAAAGGTAAAATATTTGGTAATTCCGTTCTCTCAGCTCTTGTTCACTCCGATCATTTTTTCACGCTCCATTCTACCCACTATATTCAAACACCCCCTGGATACGGACGGGTTGGAGGATTACCTCATGGAGTATTCATAAAATACGTGGCCGACGTTTTACTCGGGAGCCCGTTAAAATATTCCACAGTGCATGCTTCCGCCGGCACTTCAGTGGTGAAAACGGTGTGAAACGAGCTGGATTCCTGAACAGACTCTAAACCACTCCTGTAACACCAATTTCTTCTTGATTATACACGCCGTTGAACACGTTGTTTCTCGGGTTTCAACATTTCCATTCGGTTCTCGCATATCAATTAACTCCATTGACAATTAATAACATTTATAATGATTCCAAATGATTTTGCGTAAGAAAATCTCATATTTGAAAAAAATTAAAAATAATGAAGGGTTGGGAGGGCGAAGCCCCCGCTCCACTGACGAAAATTCAAATATACAATAGAGAGAAAAATAGAAAGAAGACAACAATTTGTACATCTTGTCAAGTTGAAAAAAAATCACCAGAAAAATTCAGCACTTCTGAAACTTTATAAGTCTATTGGCGTTCTGTGAACATTCTCTGTTCGGTCACAAATGTAAAAAATAATATTTAAGACGACCGTTGAAATATTTCCGTTTTCCCAAGTAACAGTAAGAGGCAGTTTTAATCCCTTCAAGTCGAGTTTACGCACGTAGAAGTTACAAAATCCGAATATTTGTCTTTTGAAACCCTTGTCAACTCATTCATACAAAAAATTATTTTTTTCCAAAAATCTATTGTTCAGGCACTTTCCCTAGTCAGATGAAAGTCATAAAGACCACATTATCGAGGCAATGTGAAATAGCTGACAGGAAATCGGATATTTTATGAGTCTAGGTGGCGTTAAACAGCTACCTGAAGTCAGCTGTTTCTCTTTATCAAGTCCATGGCAGTTAATCGCCACCTATCGGCCGCAAAACATGATGATAGGTGACAGTCAGCGGAACTCAGAGATGAAATAATACATTATGTCATCAGGCAATGAAAGTATTATCTGACGAATGTGACTTTATAATCCGCCCCGAAGGCGAGGATTACAATCACATTCGTGAGATAATGCATTTATCGCCGTGTGACACAATATTTTATGTCATTGGGCCCGAAAACCGCGATCGGACCGAGCGAAGCGAAGTTAGAATCGCGGTTTATCGGGCCTAGTGACATAAAATAAATTCTTCTCCCAAGCAAATGACTCCTCGGCAACAGTATTTTTCTTCTCAGCGATGATCCGAAGCTGATACCGAGGCTCCTCATGACAACGCCCTCCACTAAAATTGTGAAGATTTGATGAAAATCCGATATGTCTCTGATGTGAGTATCATCGGCAAATCCTTCATCGGTGATAGAAGCATCAAGGAGTACATGGTGAGTCTCAACGTAGATTGACTTGATAGCAAAAGGAGAGACAAAATGAAAATCGGGGAGGAATTGAGGGAGAAGGAGTTGGGCGCCGTAATGCGATTGCTTCGTCTCTCCACTGGGATTTTCCCGTATAATTGCAAATCAATCCATTTGGATCTCCTTGTCATAATCCTAGATCAGCCGAGAAATACAACGAGATAAAGGGGAACAAAAAATGACCGAGAAAAAATGAAGTAAGGTGATGCCGAGTAGAATCCATTGAAGCTCTTTTCGAGCATGCATAATTTGAACAAGACGCAATGCAGTAATATATTCGTAGGAAGTGAAGAAAGTATCATGAAACAAGAAGAAAAATAAAAACGAAGAATATTTGAGCCATAAGTTCCAAATCACTGCAGACAACGAAGCATTCAACTCTAAACTGAAGCTTTTTATCATAAAGAGTTCGTCTAAATGCGATTTGAATAAATGCTATTTCACTTCACGAATAAAAAACTTTGCTGTGTATGTGTATCGACTGGAAAAACCATTTGGTATCATTGTAAGAGAAGAATAATTGTTAATTAATGATTTATCAACCGCTTCTTTTAATTATCAAAGAAAACTCCTTGCATGGGCCATTCTGCAGTCATATTCAGCAACAACTGATACAATTAATCCAAAACTAGCAGCCAATATTACGAGTGCGGAAAGAGATGCTCTTCAGGGCCCAATTTATTCATCTACAATAACACTATCCGACAAAAAATGAGCTTTTTCGAGGCCAGACATGAAATATAGATGAAATTAAAGATTTTTTCACACCGAGTCCAATGGCGCTTGCCAAATGTCTCTATCACGTCAAGTTCTTGAGAAAATAAATAAATAAAGTCGAAAATTGACTCAAAAGAGTATCTGGAGGAAAAAAATTGAAGAATGAAAATAAAGTTCATTCGATCCGAAAAAAGTGATACGGAAACAAAAAGCATTGGTCCATCAGACGGAAGAAAGTTTCCTCCAATTACGGAAGTAATTTCATCAGAAAAAATTCACAAAATATCAGATATTTATGATGTTTTGAGAGGAATGACACAATATACTTGAAGTTGTTTATAGAACTCTCTAATCCCGCTAAAATGAACGTTGATATCTTCTATGGCACGATAACCCCTTTCGAACATGAATCTTAACTTGGAGACATTTCGTGCAGTAAAGCTAATTGACAACTGCGTCAAAAGAATTGACATGGGCACACGCCTGAATTCGTATGACATCCGCCGCCCGACACGTATAAAAAATTTTTCTAGAAAGACCTAGCGAATTCGCTGTACGATTCTATCAGTTTTTGGTTTCTATTGTATTGTTGAATAGAAGATATCTTATAGAAAAAATTAGTAGAATCGGCCAAAAATTAGTAAAAAGTTCAATGGAAATTCAATAGAGTTGTCTACTAAATTCGTTAGGTTTTTTATACAATTTCCGAGTGTGTTGATGTTAACAATTACTTTTATGCCACTCATGCTTGAAACCGGCTGGATTACACACTCGATGCTTCGCGTCTCGTGTCTAATTCAGCCGGTTTCAGGCTTCGTGACATAAAATTTTGTTCAGTACTTGTTGGGAAATTTCGTCCTTAACGTGTGTGGTTACATCACTCGCCTTCGGCTCATGCTGTAAACCCCACACACGTTAACGACGATATTGTCCCACATGTACTGAAATATACTATTTTCTGCCTAAAAATGTGAACTCCATAGGGATTTCAGTATTTTTCTGAGAAACAAATACGGGGTAATTTAATGGAAAATCGTACTTAATATTCACGTTTTGATTGACAATGCAAGTCAACTAGGGATTACTCGTTCACCAGCTGCTCATGAATTTCCTGAAAGTTGGGGCTTGATTGAAATTCGAAATTCCATTATTTTATCCCACCGAAACTCAATTTGATGCCGCTTTTCAGAGAATAATTACTTAATTATTTATGACATTTCATTTTTCCTTCTAACGAAGTATTAGACCAGTAGCGAAATAACTAAACGACACAAAATCGACTCAGCACCCACGAGAGTTTTCGCAAAATATCTTTGAATCGAAGAGAAATAGCGAAATTTCTCTGGATAATTTTTTGTAGCTCTCATTGCACTTCATAAAGAATCTTCGGATGAATTTTGGTACTTCTGGAGTTTCAAGCTATCAAATTGCCGTTTGGCACACTCAAAGTGAATGAAAAACTCTTCAAAATGAGCTCGTCACACATAGCATTATCTTCAGTTTGACTGGGTTTATACGAGAAAACGAGTTTTTTTTTCATTCGTTAATTACTTGAAAAGCTCATCTTTTTCAAATCTGAAATTTTCACCAAAAATTGTCAATAAAATGTCAAGAATTTTGGCGCTAATTAGAGTTTATCTCTCGCCGTAGTTCGGCGGTTATTAATTTTTTCAGTCAGACGTATAGAAAGTATAGAACGTATAGAAAATGACCGAAAATCGCTGTTATTCAGGCAATTGTTCCCGCAAATGGGTGAATATTTAATTAAAAATTAGAAAATTCGACAGTCTTTGATGATTGTAATTCGTTGAAATTTTGTAAATAAGCTGAAGTTGAATTGTCCTAAGTAAAATTTTTTTGTTCTTTCGTATACCCTCTCGGGTTTTTACGATTTGTTCCCTTCCCATCCCTCAACCCCTTGTACCGCATTCGTTGAGCGCCAAGGAAAAACCTCCCCTGAGGGAAAAACCCTGCGCAGGTACAGTCATCCCTTGCTAGACTCTCGCTCGGACCGGCTCGGAGAATGAATCAGTGAAAATTAGAACGTTAAAAGATCAATTTGGCCCCCCCACCGGCAATCGAACCCGAGTCGTCCGCGTGCCAACCCCACGTTCTAACCACACAAACATCACCGTCGGAACATTGTCCTAAGTATCAATTCGAGAATGATTATTGTGGTAATGAAATAAATAATTGAGGGTGAAATCAAATTTTATTTTTTAGGTTAGAAACACAACAAATGACAGAAATATGTCGTTTGTTGGTGAAAAGTTGTGTTTTAATACAGATGGAAGAGATTAAGTAAGGTTGGTAAATGAAATTTGATTTTAAATTTTTATTACGTTGCAATATTTACTTCGTTTTTTAATATTTATTTTTGATATTATATTTCGTTGATTGTTATAAACAAATAATTTTCCATACTCGAAATATTGACTGCTACACGGAGAAAAAAATTCCAGAATTTTTCAGAAGAAATTCAGGCAAAAATTAACATGCCGTCTGGTAAAGTGGGTTCAATTGTCTAACACCAGAAAAATTCCGGTACCGCACAATAAAAGCTTGATCCCTGACTGTTTTCTATTACATGATAAATTACATTCAATGGTTAAAAATGAGTAAACATTGTCATTTAGCATATCATCCTATTAATTTTATTTTGACCTCTCCTCCATTATATCCTCTCTCTCATATTAACCGGAATGCGCGGTAAACGTATGTGGAACATTTGACAGACGAATGTATCTCTACAGCGTTATACACGTCATGAAGAGAAAATAAAGGGCACTTATTTTATTTCTTAACCGTTTTATCACAACATTAATTAATATTTCACTGAATTGATATTATGAAAAACATTAACCTGGGTTTTCAGTAAGGAGATATGTGAGAGAGGAGGCTAGAGGAGGCGACGGAATAAATCATCTGGTCACGTTGAGTTGATGTTCGTGGTTGCGGAGGGGGGACGAAGAGTGCCGAAATCTTACGAATGCGCGATCGGGTCCTAGGATTCTGGTAAAGCACCGGAAAAATTTACCAGCCAGTGTCATAACTTTTCGCGTATTTCTCGTAAAAATTCACTGTCGCTTCGATTTTGCCGTGCTGCACAACAATTTTTCAACGCATTTATCCAAAAAATGACTCGTGCAACAGTACTTTTTCCTACTCTTTGCGGTACATTTCGCCTGGAAAGACCATCTGAACCCACTTTACTGTGCGAGCACGGTAATTTCTCTCGTACATTTCTCTCCGTGTAGTTTTGGATTAATTGTGTTGTGTTATTGTTGGATATGACCGCAGAATGTCACATGAAAGGGGTTTTCTTTGATGAAAACAATTATTCTTTATCGCTTGTGGATGTATCACAAACAAACGACTTCTTTTAGAATAGGCCTGTCTTGAATCGATAGTAATACCAGTCTATACGCCTCGAGAGAACATCAGAGGTTCCATACAGACATGATGGTAAATATGGAACCAAATTTATCCAAGAGTAATGCTTACTGGAGTGGAAATTTGGCTTAGGTAGCATGATCAGGGATCAGGTCCAAATCCCGTACCGCTAATTATTCCCTGATGACGGGTTTCTAATTGAACCTGATGGAGTTGAGGAGAGAACGTCCCACCCAATCTAGAGTGGTCAATTTTGATACCTCCTAATTGGTATAACGTAAAGTAGGGAATATAACCGTTATTAGGTCACATGACATCATCTTCTTTGTCATAATGTAAGAAGTTTGATATTGTTACTGCTATTTAGATGGAATGGAATGTGTCACATTACAATCCTATGTTGTGTGTTGCATCCCGTTAACGATACTCCTGAGTTATAAATAATTTCACTCAGGTTATTGCCAAGTTTGAATTATTTATTTAAATAAAGATGATACTTTATGTAATTTGATTTGATTCGCTGTTTAATAATAATTTTTGGATGTTTGCAATGAATCGATGTTTGGAATTTCAGGAATGGTCAAATAATGACAGATTGATATAATTTGTTGTTTCATCTTCAATGTTGATATTCGACGCTAATTAGGTTATTAATAATGAATTGAAACTGAAATCATTTAACAACTATTGATTGTGTTGATTGTTCATTGAAAGAGATATGATTTAATTTTTGAAATGTATTTCAATTTGAAAGAATTTGAGCCTAGGGTCCAATTTTCCAAATATTTGACGAGTGACAGATGAAAACTCATATGAGTTTTTCGATATAACAATCAATATTAGTTTGACTCCATCAGCTGTTTCGCTTCACTATTTTATTTTTCTCATCGGTCCTTCCTTTCCACCTTCGACTGGCAATATCGTGCAGAAATAAAGTGTCAGACCTTCTCTGGATCTGACCGGAGTGCGCGACGGTTACGGTTGGTGAAACGTCAGTGAAAGAGAAAAATAGCTAATCTGTAACACGACCAGGTCTGACTCTTTATCACTGCAGCTCCGGGCATTTTCCATCTACGATGTATGCGCCATTCGATTTCCAATCAGTGATATGCTCCGTAGTGGACAGAACAATAAATTCAATTGGAATTTTGTGCAAACCCTTTCTGGAAATTCTCAGATCGATAAAATTCTATATTTCATAACATACAGAGTGAAGATATTTTGCAATTCATGTGGAGAAAAAAATTAGCGAACAAATCTAGTAATTGTGGAGCGAACTCGATTTTCAGTACTTTTTTACTCTACATCGCAATATTGAAATATTTCATTTGTTTTTCTTCTCGTATACCCTTTCGGGTCTTTACGATTTATTCCCTTCCCACCCCCCTCAACCCCCTGTACCGCATTTGCCGAAGGGAGGGAAAACCTCATTCGAGGGAAAAACCTGCCCTGGTACAGTCGTCCTTTTGACGGGACTACCGCTCGGCAGTGAAACTGTGAGAATAGAGCGCTATAAATTTTGACCGCCGGTGCCGGGAAGCGAACCCGGATCATTGGCATACGAGTCTAGCACTCTAACCGCACGGCCACTACCGTCGAAATATTTCATTTGTAATTTAATCATTTTTTAGAAACATCTCAGGAAAATTACCCGTTCAACGCGGTAAAATAAGTGGTACCCTGACTTCTTGACATGAAATCCATTGAATATTATCGGTACTGCGAAAAACACTCTTTGGCCTTGAGAAATTTTACTGACGTAAGGGAGCTGGTGCATGAACCGCCCACCTAAAGGACAGGAGTCTTTTTTTTCCAGCTTCGCACTCTATAGGGTATCATAAATGGTTAGAATGGGTTCTTTGAGGTGTTTACTCGAAGGTGTGAAGAGGGCAGAGTTTTTATTAACATTAAACATATTTAATTATATAATTCAATTGCCATCGACCAGGGAGTGATGGACTCGAACTTTGAGGATAATACCGTCCGGTATGCGTCCAATACCGCCCACCTTGTTTTGATGACTTTTTTGAGCAATGTAGAGCTACTGTTATAATTTTTCGTATTTTCATCCTTCCTTTCCATTCTTTGGCTCCATTTTGAGAAAGATTTCACGTGAATAATAATAAATTATTCTAAATTTACCCCAGGTTGCAGTGATCACCGACTACCCTAAACAATCGAGCTGTCGCTCGACCGCCTTCTAGCTGCAGAGTCTAGCGGTCCTATAGAAATTTTGAGCAGCATTACTCACAAACTCGGGGCTGAATTACCTACAAATGCGGAGACTGATACAATAGCCAATAATAACTGATGAAGATATTTTTCTGAAATAATAACTTTCTGAAAGAATAATAATAACTGATGAAGAAATTTTTTTAACAGTATACGACAAAGTTCTGAAATTCAAAGATTTCTACTGGAAACTAGAAACTTTTCCCTGTAACTATTTACAGATCTAGTAAAACGTGAATGAAGCACTGAAGTTCTAATATTATAAATTTCTGTTGAAAATACTTGTTGTTATCAAATATTTGCGTAATAAAAAAGGGAAAAAAAATTTCTCAGCCAATCCTGAGAAATACGGGTGGGCGGTATTACCCGCCGGGCGGTACAGGCACCCACTTCCCTACCCGGGTAGAAATGCAACCGGGGATTCAGCCGCAACTCGGGTGAGCGCAAGCTCAGCCTCGGCTTGCCGCTTGACCCGAGTTCACGCCGCGACACGCCGCTCCATACCGGCTCACAGTCGAACGCTCATCAGACGGCATAACCCGGCACTTGAGTTTGAGCTGTGGCTCAACGCTTAGCTCAACTCAGCTCCGATTGAGTCGTGTCGTTTCGAGTGGAGGGTGCAATAGAATGATATTTATGCATTTTTAGAATATCGATTTAAAATTTGAATACTTTGGAAAATCAAGAAAAACCGAGCGGAAAAAACTTAGAAATCTTACGCCTAAGAAAATCTATAGGAACATAAAAACCTATTTACTTTCTTGCACCAAATTTTACCTTAACAAAAAGACTCTGTGAAGTTGCATAATCTCCTATAGAATCGGCGCAAGAAACGAATAGAATTCTAA
>NW_021680344.1:912871-921385 GCF_001412515.2 Diachasma alloeum | reverse complement strand
CAGAGAGAAAAAATTAGTTCTGCCGAAAAATTCTCTGTAGAACGACTGTGTTTACCCAAGACATTAATTTCTTACCAAAACAATTATTGCTACGGATATTATCGTATGTTGGTGAAAAGAAAAAATAGAGGAAAAAATGTCTTCAATGAAACATGGAATTTTTCAGCAGGACTAATTTTTTATCTCAATGTACGAGAAATTTTTTTTTAGAGACAATGGATTGTTACCCGATTTTCAATGAATTTTCAGGTACTAGGAGACTGACCCTAGTTTACTATACGGTATTGTAATCCTTGACTAGATTTAGGGAGGAAAATTTTCGTATTTTCCTTTCCGTACATTTGTTTAATTTTGGAAAACCCCTCTGAATGTGCTTCTAGTGAAAACAGGGAGGATGCGAAACAGAAGCAGCAGCATATTTTTGTAGCAAAAAGTTAACAACGAGTTATTATGTGTATTCAGAACTATATAACCTCTCAGCCATGCTTGTTCACCTCCCTCAAATCTCCGTCTGCTTTGTGCTGTCCTCGTTATTCGGCCCACAGGCACTTGATGTTAGAGACTATAGATGTTGTCAACAGGTACATTGATGTTACCGTATCGTAGCATATTCTAAAAAACATAAGTAATGTCCCATGAGACAATATTTACGCAAAGAATTAGTCGGTTGTTTTGCTAAGTATTGATGTTGTAGTATCCTTCTTGAATTTTGTTGACCATAATATATATTTTATGTATCTATTTATTTAGATTGTTATTTTTCAAAAGCGCGAAACTTTTCCTACATAACAACATGACGGCCATATTTTGCTGACCGGACGGATTTTTAAAAGTAACGTCACTTAAATCGTTGTCCAGAATTATTGATTTGCTAGATTTCGGTATACTGCTAACAATTTTTCACTGAAATTTCAAGGAATTTTGTTATTTATTCATCTCCCTATGACAGGAGGGCTCCAGTTCACAGTAGTATATTAGATACAAAACAATTTAATATAACACAAGCAAGTGGATAGGTGTATGAGTCTAAACATGAACATAATTACATGTAATAAGAAAATGTATGAGAGTTAACAAGTAATCACTATAATAATATATTTCAAAGCCAAATTCAACATTGACAAGATTGAGGACTACAAGTGCTAGAGCTGGGGATACAAGTACTTAAAAATTTAGTAATAAGCTGATCTGGCTTAATATACCGCGGACATTGGTTTCCTAAATAAGATTCTCCCAAAATTAGTGCCGAGAACAAAAATAAGAAGAGAGATCTAGTTGCAGATTTGTCCGGAGAATCGAGAAAATCCAGGAAATCATTAGCTGAGGTACCCTACAAATAGGGAAGAATATATTTCGCACGAGGAGTATTGTAAAAGGTGCAATTCTGCAACACATCCTGAATAGATTCCAAAGTGCCAGCAGTACAACACTGACGAATATCCAAAGGAAATAATGTGTAGGAGTTACCACCGATCACAAACTTGCAATTGTATGGATTGGCTGGAAAGGAATTTTGTTATTGAAAATTCATAATTTCATCGCAAAATCCGTGGGAACTGCAAATTTCAGTTTAATTATTCCTGAAAAATTGATGAAAATTCAGGAAATTCAGAGAAATCTCTCCTTGAATTCCACATTCCTCTGAATTTTCATGGAATTCTTCCAAAATTCCTGGACTTCCAAGAATTTTAAAGAATATCCCGGAAAAGTCAAGAGAATTTGGCAATAAATATTCATTTTCACTTGAAACTTCATGTCAACTGCGGAATTTCTGTTTTCCTATCACTAAAAAATTGGGACTTTACTTGAATTTTCAGAGAAACTTGAAATTCCATTGACTTTTTTCCTTTAAATCTAATTCAAATTTTTTTTTCGGAAAATTCAGCCAAATTTTTTTTAATAGTATACGACAAAGCTCCGAAATTCAAAGATTTTTACTGGGAACTAGAAACTTTTCTCTGTAACTATTTACAGATCTAGTAAAATGTGAATGTAGCACTAAAATTCTGATGTTAACTCGTTAGTTAACTTTAGTTAACTCTCCTTTCAAGAATTTGATGAAATTAATGAGAGTTGGATATATGAGTACCACCGGTGGAGTTTCCGCTGCGACAGTGTAGTTGCGAATGTTGTGAAACTATGTTGAGGGAATCTGATATTCCCCCAACTCCGTAACTATTCTACTATTCTACTCGTATCTTTGGAATTTCGCATTGATATATTTTTCACGATGCAAATAATGAAAGGAGGCCAATTTCCAAATGGATGTCTCACGAAGTGAAGATACAATTATTCAGGAAAATATAAAGAAACGAGAACAAGACATTGTTTACATTGTCTTTTGTGAAAATGTGACTCTTTTCTTGGCATTCATTCCCGTGAGAGATGTTATCACTTGCACCATTAAGATAAGTCCTCAAAGGAATGCCTTCTTCTTGGCTGCCTATATTTTTTCGCTCAACAGATTCACCCTTCTTTATTTCTGAACTCCTCAATTCGTATCCTATAACGACTTGACTTTTCGATCCAGCAGACGTACTATGAGCAGTTATTAGAAATATGGATAGAATAATTTTAGCACAGAAAAAATCATTAATCCAAGATTAAAAATATTTTCAATTTGATAAGCCGGATATTCTTGACTCCAAGGTTATTATTTCAAAAACCCAAAATTTCTGAATTTCAGAATCAAGATTCCGTTGGAATAAATTGATTCCTTCTATTAATTATTTACAGAAAATGTGCCTTAATTTAAAGATAATTATGCCAAATTTAGGGATATCCAAGTTCCGTTGAAATTATTTTTTGTCCAGCACGATTTCAATTTTCCCTAAAATCTTGTCATTCCCATACTTTTTCAGATTTTTCATTGTTGAATACATTTTTTCCGAAATTTCTTCAATGAATACCGTAAACTCCATAAGATAAAAAATCATCTCCACCTGCTGATCCGCGCCAAGGACGTTGGTCCTACACGTACTGATTTTTTATTGTATAGAAAATTTTGTAAAAACTCCTTTTTCTATTGAGAACTATTTTTCTTATAGAAATCCGATCGTGTACTATAACCATTTATTTCACATTCCTGACTTGGCTTTCTTTTTCATTTATTTGTATTTTTCAAAAGTGTTTACTTTCCAGTAAAAACCAAACGAAACTTTTTCTTGGCGCAGTTTGTCTACAAAAACCTTTGATTTTGTTTTTTAGGGATTTTATTTTTCTTTTCAACTGGGTTGTCAAGTTGATAGCTTCAATATCCTTAAGTGGAAATTACAGAGAATTTGAACATTTTTCACTGATTTTCAGGGAAAATTTTTCTATAATATGTGAAAATTCTCCTTATTTCCAACGAATCCTTACTCACGACTGGAAACTAGAAACTTTTTTTCCGTGTACAATCAGATCCGGTCTCAACTTATCAGATCTCGACTTGTGAGGCACTCAAAATATATTGTTCCATCTTGCATACCTATCGAACTATGCATAAATTTTAGTGTGAAATCTGTCCTCGAGAGACATTTCGTTCTCGTTACAGAATGAATAATGCACTTTAGTTTTTCCAATAATTGAAGGAGAGAAGGAGTGATACGAGAACGGAAAACTTTTTTGTTGAACTGCTGTTTCAAAAGTTGGGTGAGAGTCACCATCTAACTGAATCGAAAAGTGCAGGCTGAAAAGTTCACGCTGATGTGCTCAATAAGAATTTTAGCTACTTTATTTCCAAGTTTAAGACTGTTGGAAGTTTTTGTGGAGTGGAAGGAATGCCGGTTCATTGTACTTGATCTTTACTGCGCGTTAATTATCTGTTTGTTGAGATCCTACAAAATTTAAAAAGATCATAGATCATTATTTTTTTTCTTCATTCTATATTTCTGTTTTTTTTTTCATTAAGAAAATCAAACAAAAAAACTTGGAAAATTTCGGCGGCGGAAATTCAGCGGAAAATATCTCAATAGAATAAGTCAAATAGAAAAATCTAATTCTACACAGTAAAAACTCCGGTGTAGACTTCTCGGGACACCGTTCGGCGTTTTAACACCGCAACTCCGCACTAAAGACGGTGTGGACTCATTGGGACACCGATCGGTGTCAATTTAACACCAAATTTTTTACAGTGTAATGAATCAAGAAGTTGTTGCACGGAAAAAGAATATACTTGAATTGAGTCAAGTATATTATATACATGATTCTTGATTCGACTATTTAATATACTTGATGTAATTATATTATTCTTGATTCCAGTATATTTTATATTCAATTGAGGGATGGGTATTTCAATTCGGAGATGATTGTTTTGTATCAGTCCGGGTTATAGCAAATCCTGTTAAGTGTAATATAAGGGTTAGAAACTGAGTGTCAGAATATAAGGGTCAAAAAGTGGAGGTTAAAAAATAAGGGTCAGAATATTAAGGTCAAATACAGAGAGAGAGGATTAGCTTTAGAAAATAGTTTCTAAATTTTAGAAACCGTGGTTGCTAACCTTCAGTGTTCTAAAAAAAATCGTTTAAAATTAATTATCAAAATGGAGATTAGTTTTAAACCGAAATATAATTAATTTTAGAAAAAATATTTTCTAAAATCTAGAAAATTTCTATAATATTTGAGGAGGGGTTTTAAAAGGGGAAGGGGGGTTTGGGAATTGAGAATTCACAACCAAAAAAATTGAGTCGGTCAGTTTTTCAAAAGTATCTCCAAAACTGAGGGAGATAGCGAATTTTTACTAAAAAATTTGGGGGTTGGGGGAGAAGAGAAGTTTTATTGAATTCTCGATGTACAAACCTCCTCCCCCCCCCAAAAATTTTTCCCTTAGTTTCAGAGAGATCTTTGAAAAACTCACCGACTCCATTTTTTTCGTTGTGAATTCTCAATGCACACCCACCCCCCTTACCACCCTAAATTTTCAGGAAAAAATTCGCTAAATTTCCTTCCTCTTCTTTGCAAAGTTTCTTCTCCTCACATTTGAAATTCACGATATTTGGGAACCCCTCCCCATGTATGGGGCACTTACGCGCTTTAAATACCTCGGCCACAATTTTTTAGTTCAATCTGGAAATTTCCTACAATTAGGAAAAATTCAGCATTGGTTTTAGAAAATATTTGTTTTTAAAAACAATCCCCAAATTCGTTGGTTTTTATGATCCCACCAAGAATAGAGCTTAAGAATTGGATTTCCTAAAATCTACTAAAATCACCCAATCTACTAAAAGCCCCCTCCACCCTACCGCCCCAAATTTTCAGTAAAAATTCGCTATCTCTCTTAGTTTCGGAGATATTTTTAAATAACTCATCGATTCAATTTTTTTGGTTGTGAATTCTCAATCCACAACCCCCCCCCCTTTTTTTGCAATATCTCCTTCAAAAATTAAAGAAATTTTCTCGATTTAAAAAAATTTATTTATTGAAATTAAGTATTTTTTGGTTTAAAATTAATCCCAATTTTGATCATTAATTTTAAACGATTTTTGTCCCAAACTTAGAAAAAAGTTTCTAGACTTTAGAAAACTGAAGGTTAGAAACCACGGTTTCTAAAATTTAGAAACCTTTTTCTAAAGCTAATCCAATTTTTTTCTCTGTATATTTTTATCTCAATACCCTGACCCTTAGTACCTAACCCTTATATTACACTTAAGAGGGCTTGCTATAACCCGGCCTGATACAAAATAATCATCTCCGAATTGAAATACCCATCCCCCAATTGAGTATAAACCATACTTGAATAAAGTATATTATATATTTGATTTCGGTATATTATATACTTGAGTCAAGTATATTTTATACTCAATTCAATTATATTTTTCTTCCGTGTAGTTCGATGCGTAATGTCAACAACCCAATCGAATTTTTCTGATGATTTATTTGGCTAATAGGGCTTGGTGCAATGGCCCTATTTGATTCAAATAAATCATTTTTCTGATTTGGGTTTGAAACGTGTGGGTATACAAAGGAGAAGAGCCAGTCAGGTTTGACTTTAAGGGGTCGAAGGATGGGGAATAAATGACCAAGAAAAGATGCGAGCACGGGAGAGAGTGATTATCCGGGAAGCCGAAAACCGATGTTACCGACAGTATACCACGTGAAGTCATTTGCTAGAATTGCAATTTCCGGGTGACAAGAACAACCTCGTGCACTTATTGTGCCTAAGGGGAGGCCTAATGACGCACACTAGATAGAATGCATCGTCGCCTGTTGGTTGTTTACACTCCTTCTGGTCAACCCATTCTTTTTTCGCTAGTCTGGTTACCCACTTTCTCTGCTTCTGCTTTGTTTGAGTATTTTGTTTTGTCTGTACAGCCTGGGCTCACAATAGATTTTTCCCCTTTGTTCAAAGGTGTACGCTGCCTGCGGAATGTGATGCTGGAAGTGATACCGGAGGTGGTTGAACGTGGTCACGAGGTAACTCTACGTTGTCTTTACGAACGCGAGAACGAACCACTTTATTCTGTCAAGTGGTATCGTGGCAAGCACGAATTTTACCGGTACTCACCATCGGAAACTCCACCTATTAAAGTATTCAATATAACTGGGATAACAGTACATGTGAGTATAAGCATTGACATACACTGATGGGAATCTTTTGATATTCAAGGAACAGCTGCATTCGAACTCTTCATATTGCAAAATTAAAATTCAAATCAAATTATTCATGGAATTATTCTGAAAATTGGGCACAAATGAATTTTCCGTGTTGAAAAATCATTCATATTTCAATGACAGCTCGAATTTTAAAATTTTGTGACAATCCAACATCACATTCCATTGAATTTTCAATAGAATGAGAGTTCAATAGAATAATTGCCTCAATTTTTATAGTTTCCAATCATTTCCATTGTTGTTACATCATGATTTTATGTTAAATAAATCTTAACATGATCATAACAATTTAAACAATTTGTCCTGTTTTAAGTCTACCTTCCGGCAATAGCTTGAAATTCGAGTCGGGCGAATTGTTCAAATAAATTTAGAAATTAATCAATAATTGACAATTTAAAATTTATTCAAAGTTATTATTCATAAAATTAGAAATTTTCAAATTTAAATCCTGTACATCAAATCGATCTTCTCATTTCATACATAATTTTCGATTCTACTTTATTCCCAAAAGACAAATTATTGTAACTGCTCAAATTTTCAAACAATTAAATTTCCCAATATTATAAAAAATGTATTCGACTTATTCATCTCTTTTGTAAATTTTCGTGACGTAATCCAATTCCGTGGTTCCGTATTTTATTCTCTAACCATTTCAAACACCAATTTAGTCTTTATCGCATTTCACGAATTCCAAAATTTTCATAAATTCGTTAATCTGTTATCAATTGGACCTTTTCACTTTTACAAAATTCACAGAATCCAAATTATTGAATCATTCCATCTGTACCGCGGAACTGGAGACGCAACGAAAACTGCGGAGGAGCTGACGCGGAACTGGCCGAACTGAGTAAACTATCCCGACTAACTTTGGGGGTGCATCAATGTACTCTGAAAACCGCGTATTGTAATTGTCTTGATTGATACATGTATGTGTACATAATTTTTATGTTTGTGAATGGAGGGGCATGACACAATGTCGATGTACCGAGGTGCTGTGGTCCGGATACATGAGCCTCCCCGCGATAACACCCTTGGAAACAGCTCCCGGCGTTATCAGCTACACAGAGAACATTATTGTTGAAAAAAATGAATTACCAATTAGTTGTTGAAATTCACCAAATAATTTTCTCTGTGTAATGATCATGTGATCATTATATGAATTTTCTCATTCTCCTTTTATAATTTTCGTTAAATTCCTTCATATAATTTCACGTGTAATATCGATCGTATTTTAGACGGTTCCTAAATACTAAATGCCTTTTCCGATTTCACGTTATTTCATTATTTTTCTTAATTTAAATTCTTTTGCATGGGTTTCAGTTGACTATAGTCAAGCGTCTACACACACTCAACTGAAACCCACTGTTCTAAGAGTTGAGTGTGGGTAGACGCTTGAAACCCACTACTTTCCAGTTGACTATAGTCAACTGAAACCCGAAATAACGCATGACGCGCATGCGCATCACCTATTAAAAGAGAATAACAAGGAAGGAAATCTAACCTCCGAATAGTGAATACATGGAATGACTGAAAAATGAAAAGGTGATTTTCGAAGCAGATAAAATGAGCCAAAATCATATAATTCCTGATAGTGATGAAGAGTTAGGCAGTGAGGAGAATTTATTTACTGATGAGGAGGAGTTTATTGGTGATGTGACATTTGAAGAAAATGGAAATAAAATATTCTCCGATTTTTCAATTACGTTTTGTATCATATTTTTTTATAATTATAACTTTCTTTTTTTTGCGAATTCTTAATGATTTTTAAAAATTGTATTTTGTAATTATTATAATTAATTTTTTTCAATTAAAAATACTTTACAAGTTTTTTGAACTACATATTTAATGAATATAATTAATTTTTTCTTCAGAAGTTCCGCATAATTTTTAAATCACACTTATTTATAATTATTTTTTAAAATA
>NW_021680344.1:871740-912730 GCF_001412515.2 Diachasma alloeum | reverse complement strand
CCCCCCCCCTCCGCCCCCGACTTCATCGCGCACTTATCATATAAAATAGTATACGCAACACGTGTGGACAGCAGGCGGTATCACTCAGGCGGCTGCGCCGCCCTCGTGAGTAACCGCCTGGTTTCCGCACTAGTTGCGTAATGTACTATTATTTTTGTATTCGAAATATTTAATTTCCATCATTTATGATGGAAAAACGCGATATGTCTTGTGATGCACCGTTGTCATATAAATCTGACAATTGCGAGTTTATTGAATGCTTCAGAAACTAACTGATTTGCCAGTAACAATGCATTTCATGTGAATTAGTCACTCAAAATTTCAAGATTTTTTCCGTGAAATTTGAACATTAATTTTTAGACCTTTGCATTTGTCGTCGTCAGTGCATGTTACACTAAGGGAGACCGAGGCAAAGCGGGGTGGCTAAGACAAAGAGGCGGGTATCAGATCTTCTATCATACTTATATTCCTTTCTAGCAATCATTATTCACATTCTAAAATTACCAACTCGCGTCTCCAACGTATTACAGTTGGGGACACAGTGGGGTAGTGTCCAAAATTTTTTAAATAATTATAAATGTTGTTTCTTTGTTTTTTTACTTTTGAATCTCCAAAAAACGACAGAAAAAATCTGAAGTCGGTAGGGAAGGTCACGATGAATCCATCAGGGGCATTCGTCTCCATTGAATTTCCTGAAGGCAGTTAAAGCTTTCATTTCGTTATTCAGGTGGCGCCACCAGCGCTCCGCGCATGCGCATTTGAATGACATTATAACGAGGGCCCACGTGTTTCAATTCGAACTAACCCATCCTAACCAAAACGAGAAATAGAAATTGAAGGGAAGAATAGATCATTAAAGTAGTGTAGAATATTGAGCATGATGTTGATTTCTAATAATTCAAACTGGTAAAGCGAATCAAGTTAATGTAGTAGTTATTATTTAAGTTTATATATTATTTAACGGTCAATGTATTATTTATAATTCAAATACCCTCACACGAGAGCAATATAAAGTACAATTGGCTGATTTAATCATCAAACAGCATACATATTTACATAAAATAATAAATTAATGAATAATTATGCACATCAATCATTTTCTGTTGGTTTTCTTGAATGTTTTTTGATATTTTTTCCTTGCTTCATCCAAAGCAGGCCTGCGCATATGTGATGACTTTCCAACTAGATGTCTGTTGATCTCTGCGAACCATTTGGGAATGAAATCAGCGATAATCAATTTTATGGCTTGCGAGTGGAGCTCCTCTCGATATTGCTCACATACAACCCAATTGCTGGGAACAGCAGACTTGACTCGCTTGTGTAGAACCGCGCTGAGTTTCTTGTAATGATAAACCGCATGCATAATTCTCTTCAATGCCTTGGTAAGCCTCAAGAATGCTTCATCAAACAGAGATTGTTTATTGTTGGCTACTCGGGGTCGACTGAAAGAAATCAGACAATTGCAACACTGATTCTGCATCAACTGTTGTGAGATACGATCCGCAGTACTACTTAAAGTGACGCTCGGGCCGAAACTGTTCTCGTTATCTCCAGACTCAGCAGGCTCATCAAAATTTCTGATATTCTCGAGTTCCTCATCGATATCAATGCCTAAAAACTCCTGGTCGTCGTCGTCCAAGCAATCCTCTAAAGTGAACAGACCCTGGTGGAAAAAACTCCTTAAATCCTATTGGAAGAAAGAAGGGTAACTGGAAATAATGACGTTATTGCCGTTGACCCATTATTTCCGATTCAGGTTAGTACCGCAATGCTGACACGTATGGAAAAATCCAATAGGAAAAGCTAGCGAATTAGCTAGAAAATTCTATTGGGATTCTGGAGAAAGAAATTCAAAATCTATTGACTTTTCCGTAAGAAATATGCAATAGAATCAGTGCAAAAAACTAATAGAATTTTCCAATAGAATTTCAGTAGAAATCCGATAGATTTTCTCCAGAATCCCAATAGAATTTTCTAGATAATTCGCTAGGTTTTCCTATTGGATTTTTCCATACGTGTCAGCATTGCGCTACTAACCTGAATCAGAAATAATGGGTCACCGGCAATAACGTCATTATTTCCAATTACCCTTTTTTCTTCCAATAGGATTTAAGGAGTTTTTTCCACTAGGGGAAGTTTCCCATCGCAAATATTTTCACAATTTGCCCCAACTGACTTCTCATCACTCAAATCGGTAATCAGTGCGGACTTATAGATGCCTTGGACTTGTTGCCATTTCCAAGTCCAAGGCATCTATAAGTCCGCATTGATCACCGATTTGAGTGATGAGAAGTCAGTTGGGGCAAATTGTGAAAATATTTGCGATGGGAAACTACTGTTCACTTTAGAGGATTGCTTGGACGACGATGACCAGGAGTTTTTAGGCATTGACATCGATGGGGAACTCGAGAATATCAAAAATTTTGATGAGCCTGCTGAGTCTGGAGATAACGAGACCAGTTTCGGCCCAAGCGTCACTTTAACTAGTACTGCGGATCGTATCTCACAACAGTTGATACAGAATCAGTGTTCTAATTGTCTGATTTCTTTCAGTGGACCCCGAGTTGCCAGCAATAAACAATCTCTGTTTGATGAAGCATTCTCGAGGCTTACCAAGGCATTGAAGAGAATTATGCATGCGGTTTCTCATTACAAGAAACTGAACGCGGTTCTACACAAGCTAGTCAAGTCTGCTATTCCCAGCAATTGGGTTGTATGTGAGCAACATCAAGAAGAACTCCACTCGCAAGCCCTAAAATTGATTATCGCTAATTTCATTCCCAAATGTTTCGCAGAGATCGACAGACATCTAGTTGGGAAGTCATCACATATGCGCGGGCCTGCTTTGGATAAAGCAAGGAACAAATATCAAAAAACATTGAAGAAAACTAACAGAAAATGATTTATTTGCATAATTATTCATTAATTTATTATTTTATGTACATATGTATGCTGTTTGATGATTAAATCAGTCAATTGTACTTTATATTGCTCTCGTGTAAGGGTATTTGAATTATAAATAATACATTGACCGTTAAATAATATATAAACTTAAATAATAACTACTACATTAACTTGATTCGCTTTACCAGTTTGAATTATTAGAAATCAACATCACGCTCAATATTCTACACTACTTTAATGATCTATTCTTCCCTTCAATTTCTATTTCTCGTTTTGGTTATGATGGGTTAGTTCGAATTGAAACACGTGGACCCTCGGAAATATCATTAAAATGCGCATGCGCGGAACGCTGGTGGCGCCACCTGAATAACGAAATGGAAACTTGAACTGCCTTCAGGAAATTCAATGGAGATGAATGCCCCTGGAATCCATTCGTTAATTTGGGACATGATAGGGTACGCATTTTTTCGTCAATTTCATTTGTTTTGTCTAGAAATTGAAATTTCCGAATTTATTCATTAGATTTATCTTGTTCATCTGAATTTTAGGAAGTGAAATCCTAATACTTCTAATTGATTGTTTTTATTCTCTTGCTTCGGCAGAAAAGTGACGTTTATATCAGTAAATAGAGAGTATGCGCAGCAATATGGCGGCTCATCCCTGTGTTTGAAAGAATTGAAAGAAATTCTACAGTTCTTCCATTTTTTATAAATTTTTCCTTAGAATTATTCAAGTTTTTTTTAGATTTTCTTGACTTTTTATTGAAAAGGGGGGTTCCGTTGCGGATAGTACGCCACTGCACGTGTTTTGAAAGTGCTCCTCTTTATTTCTTATAAATTTCTATTTTATGAGTCCAACAATTCTTCTATTCATACTGTGTCGAACAGAAAAATCATACCGATAATCGTGGATAAAAATCTGTATCATCCCAAGATTTTTACTGCCCGTCTGTACATAATTACTGCACAGAGGAACTTTGGAGCTTAGCTTTCATAGACAAGAGCATAACTAGCGTGGCGGAGAAAACATTAATTATCCCGGAAATTGCTGTTATCTCGTCGAGTCCATCTGAAGCTGTTGAAGGAGACCCTCTCCCTACGTTAAACCATTCATCTTCAAGTGTTACTTACAGCTCTAACCCCTCAAGCAGCATCCAAGCCTGGTTCAGTCGACTGACTTTTCAGTCAGTTTGCTCCGTTCCAAAATCACCAAATCCAGAGGGTGGTGCAAGGAGAGGCCGACCGCTGACAGCTCTCGCTCTGGGCCTGAAAAAACGTTGCGATTCTTCTTGTACCCTCTCGGAACTTTTCAAGAAAAGAAACAGAAAATTGCGGAGCTGGATAAGGTCTCTGGGCCCTGTTGTTTACTCCTCGAGTCCCCTCTAAATAAAAAACTCAATAGATCCTTCAGTGCCCCCGACAGTATTGCTATGGCTAATTTTCACCCCATTCCAAATAATCTAGAATCTCTAAGCCATCATGCTCCACTCCCTGATCAGGAAATCCAGAACTTGATTGAGAAAGGCAATGAGAGGGATATGCTGTCAACTTTGCTGTTCAAGGTTAATGAACTCTGCACTGCAGGGAAAGCTAAATCTGATTCTCTCGAACGTTCAATGAGAGAGAATAGTAAATCAATGAACGACCACTTGGATGACTTAAAAAAGTATATTGAATCTAGGGATGCCCAATCAAAGAAACAAATTGAAGACCTAACCTCCAAGATTTCCATTTTAGAAACAAATCTGCTGGAGCTCATGAGTCACGTGGGATCTAATGCTATCGTGGAGTGACTGCCGAAGCTTGAAACTAAGGCTAAGGTAGAAAACTCCAGTTGACTGAGGAGAGAGCTAGGTGAGTTGAAAAAGCAGTTAGATTTTCATGAGAGAGCAGGCAGAACAAATAATATGATAGTTAAAGGCCTCGTTCTTGGTGATCAATCACCCAAAGATGCTGTGAATAAGTTTTTAACCTTGAACTTTGGCCTTGTCGATGCCGTCATGGAGATCAGAGTGGTGGGTGCTGAGAAGAAAATGTGTATTGTAAAATTATCCAGCCCTGAGATAAAAAAGACTGTTATGAAAAACAAAGCTAAACTAGGGAAATGCAATGGCTATGACAGCCAGGTCTTCATTGACCCTGACCTCACCCCCTTGGAGCAAAAAATTTATCGGAAGGTCAGAGAACTTGGTAAGGCCGCCAAGGAGCAAGAGAAGAGAGTGAGGCTTGATGCAGTGGACTCGAGATCGACGGCACCTGGTGGGGTTGGGACTACACACAAGAGAAGCATGTACCCAAACCTACAGCACTCAACAGGAATAGAAGCAGCTCCACTCGTACTGACAATCAACCCCGAGGAACTCAACCAAAAAACTAGTAAGACAAATAGAAACTTTACGCTGACACAATCTCCAACAGCTTTCTCAAATTTCTTCCAAAAGTCTGGAAGCTATATACGCTCGGCTTATTCAACACGATTTTCGAGAGTGGCACAATTCCTGAGAGTTGGGCCAGAATCAACCTATGTATGCGGTACAAAGAAGGGGAGCGCTCAGACCCGTCTAATTATCGAGGGATTGCGTTCATTAATAATATAACTAAAATTTTCACCTCCATCTTGAATAATAGCATTTATAAATGGGCGGAGCTTCTCAAATCGTACCTGAGGAACAAGCCGGTTTCCGCCAGAAGAGGGGGTCAATAGATAACATTTTTATCCTAACTTCCATTCTTCAGAACAGACTGAGACTACCTGGGGGCAGAGTCTATTCACTTTTCGTGAACTTCCGAAGAGCGTTCGAATTTGTGCCCCATCATCTGCTGTGACATAAACTTCTGAAGCTGGGGCTGAGCTCGAAGGTTATTGGGGTAGTCAAAAATCTCTACGACCGAGCCACCATCAGAATAAAAACTACTGATGGTTACACTGAGGCCTTTGAGGTGAGTGAGGGCGTTTTGCAAGAAGAAAAACTGAGTCCACTCCTCTTCAATTTGTACCTGGCAGACATCGAGAACTTTTTCCGCATGAAGGGCGTTCGTGGGGTCGATATCGACGGCCGGAAGAACGTTATTCTCTTGCTTTACGCGGACGACTTTATCATCCTGGCATTTAGTGCCATAGACTTGAAACTCAAGCTGAAAATTCAGTGAGTACTGCACTGGTAACGGCCTGACAGTCAACATAGGAAAAACCAAATTACTGGTATTCAGAAAAGGTGAGCGTCTGCCCTCTTCAAACCACGCATTCCAACTCAACGGAAATCCAGTTGAAATTATCTCTGATTATACATATCTTGGAGTGAAGTTTACTTCATTAGTCTCTGGTCGAGCTGCGACTGCCACTGATGCTTCAAGGTCTCGTGTTGCTTCTGCCGCTGCTTTACGGCTTCGTTCGTCCATCGGGGCCGACTCTTGGGAAGGTACGATTAGATTGCATTCCAGTATAGTCACCTCCACGCTGCTCTATACTTCATCCCTGTGGGCTCTCCGGAATCTCGCAACCCTTGAATCTGCCCACCTGAGCTTTTTCAAAAGACTTCAATCTCCCGAGAAGCACTCCTGGCTACTCCATCCGCCTTGAAACGAGCATCCATGGAGTCACGATCGAGGTAATTAAACAGGCTTTATACTGGATTCTCAAGGTCCTCAATATGTCGGCGGATCGACTTCCAAGGATCTGTTTGCTGTGACTGATAGAGTTAGCTTCTTCTACAACCGCAAACTTGCGTTCAGCAGCCAGATACAACTGGATCTTACAGTTGAAGCTCTGCCTAGATGGCTTGAATTGCGACGATGTCTGGACAAACTTGTCTCCGAATTGGTGGCGTCTGAGGATCCCTGACACCCTGGACCAATTCCTGGCTCGCGAAAGGTATGATGACTTCCTACGCTGCTTCTCATCATCAACGCTATTGTTGAAAGTATTCAGAAATCCCATGGACAACTTCAAGAATTTTTACCCTGAAAGATGCCCAGTTGAGTTCGTAAGGGTTAAAATCCAGCTGAAACTTTTTACAACCCACGCAAGAACCCTAACCATTAACCGAATTGGGTATCAGCTGGATCCCAATCAGCTCTGTACCTTATGCCTCTCCCAGGTCTTTGAAGACCCGATTCACATCCTCTTCTCCTGTCCCTTTTATCAAG
Source organism: Diachasma alloeum (assembly GCF_001412515.2). NCBI lineage: Eukaryota > Metazoa > Arthropoda > Insecta > Hymenoptera > Braconidae > Diachasma > Diachasma alloeum. The sequence goes on along the minus strand of NW_021680344.1, from coordinate 905,681 downwards.
CTCTGAGGTCTCATTATCTTCCTAATTATTTGATCGATCCAAAATACATCTCAATTTCTAGTCTTTCCGCGTATTTAAACTCGAGTAATTTCAGAGATGTTAAAACTTTATTCTGTTTTTTGCAAAAATGCCTGCGGTTGAGAACTTAGGAAATAAATAATTGACTTTTTATCTCTATTCTAGGTTCTGAGATTCTGAGACTGGATTTTACAATTCTAGATGTACACTGACAATTAATTCTTGGCTCTTCTTTTCATGTTTTATGTTTTGTTTTTATTTTTATCTCAACAAGTATTGAATTATTGATCATTCTTCTGGGCTGTCTTGGATCTTGCCTTTTTCTGTTTCTAATTTGGCTTCACTAGCATCGGATCCACCAGTTACCATGCTGTACGTTATTCTATTTTTACTGTTTATTGTTTGTATTTTCAATGCACTTTATGATTATGTAGCAGGAATCCCCCTGTATATTTAATACCATGTATCAATTTGCAGAAATGAATGGAAATGAAATTTTATTGAAAAGTCCTGCTCCCTGATCGACCCCCATCAACTCCTTGAATTTCGAAATTTTGTCCTTTTTTATGTACCCCACTATGCTCCGGCCACCGTGTTTTGCCCCGGTCTCCCCTATTTGTAATGAAATAAAATTCGTCAATTCACTACTTACACCTGTGACACATACTTCACGTAAGTTCACATACAATGGAACATGGAGAGAAATTTTTACACTATTTACACTAATACCCTCGGAGTATTTGCGATCCGCTTGGACGTTAGCTTGGTGACAATCAATTAATACCGTCGCAAATACTTTACCAGTTAATTCATGTCTAATTTCAATATCGGTACATTGGTAAGACAATCAGTTAATTTGTATTATTCACAGATTATAACGAACAATTCTGCTTCTCCCATTTCAGCGCAACAATTCCGATCACGAGCAGGTAACCCTAACGAATGTAGATTACGGCCTGACGGGTAATTTTAGCTGTGAAGTGACTGCTGATGCGCCAACCTTTTCTACGGAAGAAAGTATCAAGAGGCTGACAGTTGTTTGTGAGTATGGTTCACTGCTTTTTTTATTCTTATCTTTCCTCGAGAAAAGAAGATTCAACGGTTTCGGAGGATTAGTACATTATATCACAAGTGCCATCTATCGAATGACCTTGGAGATGAAATAGTTTTTACTTTCGGATATATGTTATTGGTGTTTAGAGATCCATCCCCAATTATTGAGGATTTGCAAATATGAAATTCAACTGAAACTATTGTTGAACACACTTTTGAAATTCTTTCGCAAAATACATAAAAATGTAATTTTCTTTGAAAAAAAAAAATATTTATTTTAAGTAAATAAATTGTTTATTTAAAATAATTAAATCTTTTTTCTGTTCATTTGTAACAAAAATATTTTTGAAATAAGTAAAAAATGTCAAATAAAAATTTTTATTTGATTCAAAAACAATATTTTTCTGGGTGTGTTCTATAGGATCTCGAATTTCCGCTGAAATCTTATTCAAAACTATCACGTATACTTTGCACATGTACCTGCAAAGCAACATCCTTCGTACAATTTCCTCACGTGAGGAAACTGTAGATTATACGCCTAGGGCAGATGCCGGCTTCTCATGATATGTATTTGCGCGTATGGATCGTACTTATACAATGAAATAATTGTTTCAGCTCTACCAAAGGAGAAACCTACCATCGTAACAGAGCGAAGCCAATATGACACAGGAGACACGCTCAAAGCGAATTGCAGCGTTCCACCATCTAAGCCCCCAGTGGAATTTGTTTTCAAGCTCAACACTATAGAGGTAAATGCAAATAAAACGGATAACGTTATCGAGTGGAAACTCAAATCAGGGTGAATAAGATATCTATCTATTCAACCTGATATTGATCAGTTTTGAAGCAGAAATAAAGGCCTTGTTTGGATTCAAACCTAATTTGCACCTTCGAATTCGATCTATTTCCACAATATCGAATTCTATTTGAATCCAGGCGCGGTTCGACTAATCAACATAGAACCCGCATTACCTGAGCCGCATTGGATCCAGACATTCGTGCAAAATGTTGATCCAAAAATCTAATCAGGACGTCTTGACCAGTATCAAACCTATACCTGATCCAAAATGAGAGAACCTGAGCGAAATTAGACTAGGGTTAATCCTCTGGTTCTAGTTCTTTAAGGTAGTTGTTAAAGTTAGGACCCTATAGATTTCCGGAAAAAAATTCTAAATAAGTTAATGGGACAACGTATGATCGTGTTGATTCAGATAACAACGAATTTAGTCATGAGAATAATTTTGATTTTTGAGTAACCCAACGAATTTCCAAAGTTAGTAAACTTTTGCGAAATTCGTTGGTTTATAGTTGGTTGCTAGAGAAATTCGATTTCTTCTAATCAAATAGATCTCAAAAAGAGCTAAATGGTATTTATTATGAAATCATGTTTATTTGAATATTAACCAAATCATAGTTGGTTAAAATAAAATTCTCTTGATAAAATTAATTTTTTCTGTCAGTGTAGTCAGACTATGGAGAAAGAAAAAAGTTGAGAAAGAATATCCTCGCATTCGTCGGAGCGGAGTTGTCCTTCGCAGCCATAACTAACTTGGAACAGATTCAACCAGACATTGACAAGTTCCCTCCCCCTATCCATTAAGCCTAACTCATTCATCAACGCCACATTTAGTGATTTATCACTACTCTATTGGTTACACATACAACGGTACCATTTGTTGCTCTTGACATTCCAGTGATCACATTCTACTTATGTTACTGAAGCAGATAATAGATTATATAATTCTTCGACGTTATTATTTCAGGATAACGGGAACCAAGTGATAGACAATAGAACAAAGCGCACTTCATAGTCACTGTACTAAGGATATCCAAGTACTTTGGCTATTCTTTCTCCAGTGAAATGTTTTCTTAGTTTTGTAGTCGGGCATCAGAGCTTTCAGTAGAGCTCTATTTGACCTCAAGTTTCCGGACATTTTACAATGATTTTATTATTCAAACTTTGCAGGTATGAATTTGAATCTCGATATTGAAGCGTTAGAAACCATTTTAAAAATCTGAAAAAAAATAGAAAGAGTTCATTTAATTTTTGTTTACGGATAAACGAAAAGGGACTTTTCGGAATAATAGGATTCATTTAAGACATTATTTCGATACGAATGCGTAAGTGTTTCTTGACCCATGGGAGGAAAACGGGATTTTGCGCACGCGGAGCTTGCGTAAAATTTCACTTTACGGACAAGTAATGAAAACAATTTTTTCAATTGTCGTCGAAAAACGATTGGTCACGTACACATATACACACATACATAGGGACATAATCTAAAAATAACATATTCGAACTTCGGAGGCCCAAATTAGTTATTCTGAAACAAGAAATTGGAAATTTTGGATTTGACGAATACAATGCTTCCATTCAGAAGCAAAAAGCATGTAATGTGTGGCTGAAGTGAAATACAGAGAGAACAGAAATACGGAGAGAACAATTCGATAAAAATTACCAGAAAAAGAAATTAAAAATTACGTTTCGAAATGTTATCCGCGAGCGTAGTATAATTCAATAAAAAGTGTAAGTCAGAACTGAAAATGTACGAATCGCCACGTAAATTCTATGATTTGTTCTGTAAAAGTTAACCACCCGTCTGATGAATCACCGCAGTGGAGACAACAAGTCGTTCCGTAATTTTTCCTCAATGATTTTACGGAAATTTTACGGAACGGAACGTATAAATAACTCACCAGCTTCATAAAAATAGTTGAACATTCAAGAAGTTTTGATTTTAGAGGCATAATAAGTCGGGAAGTTGACCTGCGAGAGATCAGCAAGATCATTATCTACGTCGTAGAAATTTGTCAGGCTCAAGAATAACAAAATGTAATCTAGACCTAGAATACGAACGTTATCGACAAGATCGTGTACAGTCTGGAGAAAGATACTCCGAAAGCTCCAGGAGGCGTCGAGAAGTACGCCAGACGTCATGACGAGGACGTTAGACATCATGAAGAGTACTCCAGACGACATGAAGAGTACTACAGACATCCTGAAGAATTCAGACACATGGAGAAACGCAGTCACAATGATCAGTACCCGGAAACTCGTCCCATGGAGGGGTACGATATTCAAGAGAGGGGCAACAGGAAATTTTACGACCCTGAGGACCGTGATTATCGTGAATCCAGATATCGAGGTAATTACGAGAATCAGTACGCTGATAGATACAGAGCTGAGGCATACACACCTCGTTCTGACAGAAGGAGCATTGCCAGTAGAGATTGTGACACGGATAGAAGTTGCGATCTAATTTATCCGCGTGACGATCGTGAGTATCGTCAGTATCGGAACTCGAGAGACTATGAGAGTAGGAATTATCAGAATAGGTATCCATTTGAGATGCAGGGATATCCAATAGGTTTTGGAGATTTAAAACCAGCTGATATAATCCGTAAGTGGAATGTTACGATGACGGAAATGAAAATGTCCACAATTTTATCGAGAGAATTGATGAACTGAGGGATAGTTCGCAGATTTCAGATCGTGTTCCGATTGATCATATCCCAATAGTACTGAAGGGAGAGGCACTCGGTTGGTACCGTAACAACAAAAGATCATGGGGTGGTTGGGTAGAGTTTATTCACGATTTGAAGAATTACTTCTTGCCATTAGACAATGTCAATCAACTGGAAGATAAAATCCGCGATCATATGCAGAAACCGAATGAACGAATCAGGAGTTACGTTACTGAAATTCAAACTCTGATGAGGAGATATGGAGGTATGTCTACTAATGAACAAGTCAATAGATTGTATCGTAACATGCTTAAACAGTACAAAGTACCTATTCAACGGGGAAATATACGTACAGTCAATGATTTAGTTAGAGCCGGAAATGAATTCGAAGTAAATGTTTTGGGAATGATAGACGAGAATCACCGTTCTACGAGCATGCAGACCACGAAGGAAAGTGAGAAAGAAGAGAAGAATGCGAAGAACAATAGTGACAATGTGAAACCCAAGAAGAAAGCTGAAATGGCGACTGTCAATCAACAACAATATAATCGATCTGAATGTTGTTGGAAATGCCGCGAGAGGGGACATCGTACCAATAATTGCAAGAATAAACCAATTAAATTTTGTTCTTGGTGTGGAAAATTAGATACTTGGACTCGCGAATGCAAGTGCGATAAACTCGAATGGTTGGTTCATTCAGAAGATGTCACGTCGATGCACTGACACCACTGAGTCTGAAACATCGAATAGACCAGTGAATAAAAACCCAGTAAATGCACCAACACTCACGGTACCTAGTGCACCACCAGTTCAGATGGCTGAATCCCGAGCAGGCACCAGTCAGCAGGGAAACGCAACGAATTTGTTGTTGAAATTGGTAGACGATAGGATTTACATAGACCTTCTAATTAATAGATATTTGTACAAAGCTTTGGTGGACACGGGGTCGGTCAAGTCATACATTGGAGGTAACGGATGGAAAACTATTTTATCGAGAAATTCAGGGATACAGTTGCTGAAGACCAAACATGTGGTGACTGTGGCTGACGGTAGGAGTGTTCCTATCAAGGGAAAAGTTGAGTTGAGAGTCCATGTGGATAATCAAAATGATATGTTCAAATTTTACATTATGGAAGATCTACCAATGATTATCGGTATTGATATCATGAGACAAATCAAAATGGGAATTAATTTTGGAACACCAGAAGACGATAGTTCAGATGATGAGAGTCCGAATCATATGATTAGCTTTGGGTTGGGATGGCTAAATGTTGAGGATGAAGATGGAACAGAGCAGGAAGAGATCAGTGAAGATCAGGGACCAGGTTCTGAAGATGAATCTTCAGATTCTGATCCAGAAATGTTTCTGTTAGTGGAAGATAATGAAGACGATGAAGGCGAAATCAGATAATCTCTTGAAAGGATAATGATAGAAGTGAAATATCTTGGTCACGTTGTTGAGAGATATGGAATACGTACTGATCCGGACAAAGTTCGTGCTATTCTTGCCATGAAAGCTCCCACTTCAGTCAAAGATTTGAGACGATTCATTGAAGTTGTGTCGTGGTACAGGAGGTTCATTTCCGACTGTGCGACACTGACTAAACATTTGACAAACCTGCTACAAAAATCTCAGAAGTGGTAATGGACAGATGCAGAGCAGGCTGTATTTGAAGCTATTAAGAACAAGTTGGTGACAGCACCTATTCTTACTGCACCAGACTTCAGTCGCACATTTTATAAGATTGGTCGAATTGCTCAATTTTATTATTGGCCAGGTATGCACAAGGACATCAAGCATTACGTTCGTTCGTGTGAAAAGTGCCAAGGCTTCAAGGTGCCACAATGAAGACCTGCTGGTACCATGAGCATGACGTACACCTCGCAACCCTGGGAGGTTGTATCGATCGACATCGTCGGATTAATGACTAGGTCGTCCCAAGGCGACCCAAGGTCATTCGTACTTACCAGTGATTCAGGACAAGTTCACCAAGTGGCTGGAGATTCAACCACTTCGTAAGGCCAAAGCAGAAATCATCAAAATATTTAAGGATCGTATTATTTTGCGTTTTGGTTGCCCTAAAATTTTTATATCAGACAATGGCAGCCAATTCACCAGTTCACAGTTTACTGGATTGTTGAGGGATTGCGGTATCGAACACCAGAGGATACCACCTTACTCACCGCAATGTAACCCTGTGGAGAGGACCAACAGAGTCGTGAAAACGATGATTGCCGAATTTATTGAAGGAAGTCAGAAATCATGGAACAAATATCTCCCCGAGTTAATGTTCGCATACAATACTGCAAAACATGAATTCACACAGTCCACACCGGCTTTTCTTAATTATGAGAGGGAATTAGTACAACCCAAGTCGTTAATCTCAGAGGTTGAGAGAGAGCGACCTGATCCAATGATAAATGATAATGACAGAATTAGTAGATTGAAAGAAGTTCGCGATTTAGTTAAAATCCATATTTCAAAAGCGTTCACTGAGCAAATATTACGATGCTAAGAGAAGTAATTGGAGACCTTCAGTTGGAGGACGGGTGACAAACAGAGATTATCCCTTATCATCCGCGGTTGATGATTTTAGTGCAAAATTGGCGCCGAAATATACGGGTATAATCATAGTCAAATCGATAATATCTCCTGCAGAATACGAAATTATCGACAGCGAAGTAGGACAATTAGTTCACATTAAAGATCTCAAGCCATATTATGAGTAGTCAGTCAGAGGGTTGTCAAAATTATTAGAAAAAAAACAATTTTTGTTACTAAGATTGTTATTTCGAGTCTTTATTCTATAAATCTAGAAGTAAGATGGATTTTTATGGAATGATGGAATTCGAGGAAGGGTGGAGTTCATGCGACCATCGGTCATTAACGAGATCCGAACGAGAGATGATGCCACCGCCAAGACGAGTCAACCCAGGAGCAGTAGAAATTTCACACACTGTGTCAAATCCTTGTAATTTGCTAGAATCACCATTAGTAACCCCTGAAAACGAAGGACAACTCCTAGAAATTAATCAAACGGATTTGGAGATACCAGCTGATAACGAACGTACTATGGATGAGCAAGAACCTGTATTAATAATTGATGAGTCGAAGAATGCGTTGACGGATGTTAGTATGACAACTCTTGTGGTGAATGAGGAACCTGCGAAGGCACGCGGTCGCCAAGCAGCCCTCGAATCATTTACGCCAGAACAAGTGTCTACTTATCCAAAGATTCAGTCAAAATCGGTCATGAAGGGAAAAGAAGTGATGAAATCGGATTGGGAACGCAATTTAGTAGTCGGAGCAGTGGAGGAAGACTTTAATCAGATGTCGTCAGAAACAGAAGAAAGAGCAGTTCTTATACGAAGTATTCCCCGAAACTTGAGACCCCTCACCTAATGCCAGACCCAGATAAGAGACGCGAGAATTTTTCGAAGGTTTATCGTGATGGTAAAATTCTAGTACAAGTTTACCACGATATCTACAAAGGAGAATCAATTGATCCCAGAAAGACACTATATCTAACACACTAAGAGTCAATGATGATCATCATCAATTAAAATTATTAAAACCTTATGAGGGACCAAGAGAGAAGTCATTCAATTTATTTCGGTTCACGCTTCATCTCAATTGCATCCAATGAGAGGTGTCATCTAACGGTTGGCCACACTAGGAAGAAATACAGGAAGAAAGAAACATTTTGAAGAAGAAATTATTCAGGAGATTCATCATAACACGTTCTTCAAAATCTTTTGTTGAGAGTTGGGAAATTAATTCGAGTAAATAAGTTGGAGTTTCATAGACGATTTTCTTCTACTTTTTCTGGGGAGTCAAGGGGTGGGGAACAGAGGAGCGTTTGGGTCTGTATACAAATTTAGATCTGAACATGAATTTATATCTGGAGATTGACTTAAATTTATGCCTACATCTCAACTGAGTTTAAAAAATTTATGAAAAGGGAGACACCACCATAGTCTAGACTAAGACGTGCGTAGCGCGCCTAGGCTCATACGCTAGTCCTATAAAAATTGCCCAAAATCGATTCCCCATTGCGGATTACATAAATTGTTCCGTAATTTTTACAGAATATTTGTCTCCGTGTAATCGTTTTTCAATTTGATCAAATCCAATCGGAAACTCCCCACTGAAGAATCCCTATTACTATCGCAGTTGTATCTGATCCGTAATGAAGCTACCTTAACCAAATTTCTCCTCGTTTGCGGCAGCGATTCACTCATCTCTTTCCTCCCACGATTTTTATACACGGTGAACTCACATCGTTCTAGAGGTTTGTTTATCACTAGAGAGAGAAAAAATTTCTTCATCGATAAAATGCGCACGTACGTTAAGGGAGAATAAAAAATTTCACAGCAAGTCGTAGTGGGAAATATAAAACATGACGGATGAGCAGATGAGATATGTGTGGGATAAAAAGAATCTTTATGGAGAAGTGGAAAAACACGAACTACCACGTAACACAAATGAAATAGTAACACCTCAGGGATTATGAACACGTACTGCAAAACATGTTGACAATTTCGTAGATAATATTGGAAACTTATTTTCATTACTGGCTTTGTGTTGAGAAAATGTATGAAGTCTCATTAGATTTTTTCATTTTCCAACAACAACGGAAAAATGTAGTATAGAGTTTCAATGATATTCCGGATGGACTCCTATACCTGTTAAGAACTTTGAGAACATTGTCGGTTGCGGCCTAGAATACGAGATCGTTTTCCTCGTATAACGCCTTGGTCGACACCTTTGTATACACTGAGCGACAAATTTCCGAACGCGATGTACACCAAAATGACCATCATCTCACCTGTGTCTCCCCGACTTTGCTCTTTCGTTCCTCGCTCTGAGTCTTCTTTAATCTTGGTGGTATTGTCCATGTTTTTCTGGATACATCGATTTTCTTATAAATTTATTGAGTATCAGTCGTTGTTTTTATTCCTCCCTTTTTAAATCTGTCAGTTTACAACTTTTGGGTCGGCAATTTTTTATTTTTTGACTGAATCTCTACACAATATTCAATACCTCGATTATCGTGTACTTGCGGCACTAAATAATTAATAATCAATTATCGATGAAACAGAGAAAAAGTAAACGAAAAGTCTTTTTGTTTACTTGTAAACGGAAAGGCACAGTTCGGCCACTCGCTAAACGTAATATCAAAAAATATTGTTCAACACATGTGAGAGGGGAATTTTCAGCTCGTGAGTAGCAGACCTCGGCTTCGCCTCGAGCCGCCAACTTCACACCCGTGATAAATTCCGTCTCAATCGTATCGACATAAACTATTATTAAATCTCATCGTTGAAAAATTGCATTCTATTCATTCAGTGAACCATCCCAAAAATATTTAAATTATAAAATTGATAGAATTTTCGTGACAAAATTGATTAGATTAATTAATAAAAATTAAAAACTGAATGAAAATCTACATAAATGACCCGACAAAGGTATCAAATAACCCGAGTGAGTTTGAATACTAGTTTTAAAGTGTTGCCAATTCAGAACCGTATTTTTGTTACTATGTTTTGTGCTTTCTCCATTATCCACGATTTTTTCTCTCTCATTTTCCATTACAGCGAGTCATATGCATGTGACTTCTTTTAAATATTGCATTCGCCCACTGGTTATTTCTACATTGAGAATCAAAGGCCATGTTGTTCTCAATTACTGGTATCCCATTTAACTTCGTAAATGGATGACAGGAAGCCAATTTGTCATGTGAGCTCCATTGGAAACTGATGATAGCTTTTCATCATTTTGATTATGATTTTATTGGATCGAACATTCTATTGAGAACGAAATCAGATTCATCATCATCATGCATGGAATGAAGAGTTTCACAGTCGAAAATTTTCGACTATTCGTGGTTATTGATGCTCATCCGTCGGTTTGTAGGGAAGGCGATACCTGCACCGCTCAGCAGCCAATACCCCTCACCTGTTTTTCTCCACAGCCACTTGTTTTTCCCACATCGTCTCTCACTCAATAAAGTTTACTTTTTTACACATCTGCATTCATATATTCATCGAGCATTCATATAAACACCTATTCACAAATTTAGTGATAATATTGCGCTCTCTCTTCAAAGGGGCCAGTGAATTATAATATTTTATTATATTATACTGTGTAAGGATATTTTCACGGGTTGTTCACCCATAAAAAATCCAAACTACTTTTTAGCCTCCTCTATCACTCATATGTTGGGCGCCAGCCAAACCTTTACGGAAGGTTCGACGAAAACCAGCCTCTGAGGTAATGTCGTCTACTCAGAGGACTTTCGCGGCTGAACAATGAATTACCCAGCTAACCTCAGCATGGCACGGTAGAGTGGGCGAGGTCCACCAGGAGTATTTCCATTACATCCTCACAAGCCTTTTCAAGCTGTGTATTAGGCCTTGCGGCCTAATTATGCTAGTCAATTTAATTCACTTCCGTTCTAGAGGATCTCTCGACCCATCCAGCATTCTTTCTCCTCCCGAGTATTTCGACTCGGGAGAGTTTCAGAGTTATTTGCGAATCAGCCGGGAGCCCTCAGAGCCTAGGACGTTGAGAGGCAGACCAAAGTCGAACCACGTTACCCACCTTTCAACCACCCACACTCTCAACGATCAGTAACTGCTTTGGTCATCGCGAGCCACCGTCTCCGGGTAGTACTAATATGTTGGCGTATGGTCGGGCCGATAGGAAGATTACATTACTGCAGGCCCACAGGCCCATACGCTTCCGAATCGTTCCGCCGAGGCTGGATAATACCGGAAACAACAAAATCGTCACTTCGAGTTCTGAAATAACTCCTTTTTCCATTTGGGGAGTGCAGGAGCATTACTCTACGTCCGCTACCATCAGTTATGCACCTGGCAACGTTGGGCTACGGCCTCTGTCCCTGGCCATATTTCAAGCCAACAACACAATATACTCCGGAGAGATCCTTTCGACCTGTCCGCATTCGACGCACTCGGAATCTTATTAGGGCCTTCTCTCCCTGGTCCGGATATCTCGGCGACGATAGGTCATTCCGTTACCCTATCTCCAACAATTAAGCCGACAGGATCCCGAGGGCATCAGTCCTCTCACCTGGCGATTGATCCCTAGTCTAGCCCGACATAGCTTTTAGAATTGTGTTATCGATTAACGTAAGGGAATGAATCCCTTTATTTAAAAAAAAGGGGATGTACGGCCTATTTTTATTCATTTAATCCAAATATGGCATCTCTCATGACGCGCCACCTGGCAGATTTTGTCGATTGGAAGCTCATTCAAATGAATTACCAATAGCCCCTCTTGGCGGGAAATTTGAAGAATAAATTCTCTCCGCGATAGAAGAAACTAATGACAAGTGGAGCAATAATCGTGACCATTGATCTTCAAAAATCGTGGTTTTAGAATAATTAGCAGTCCAAAATGCATCGACGACTATTGAGAATCAATATTTGAACATAAAAAATTGGTATGCGTCTACATTTTTTGTGAAAGATCACAATTATGGGGGTAAAATCATTGTCAATGCGATATAAGAATTTATTTCTGTGTGATTTTTTTTCAACGTTTCCGCGCGACCTCTAATAGTACATTAGAGTACAAGGGCACAAATTTCGTTTTCAACGAATGTGTAGTTTACAGGCCGAGCTGAAGGCGAGGTCTGTACACACATTCGCTGAAGACGAAATTTATTACCGAGTGCTCTATAATATTTTATGTCCAGTCGTGCAGAAGTCGAGTTTTGAGTAGGCTGCGCGAAGCGCAGCGTGTGATAAACTCGACTTATTGCACGGCGCGACATAAATATCATCACACGTCTCCCGCCAAAACGAGTATCATTGGGATCTAAAAAACTCATAATTTGTAGGGTGAGACATTCAAATTTCGAATGGAGTGGAAATCTGAGGTCCCCGAATGAGCATCCATGGTACTAAGTGTGATACCTCAAAGGGGTTAAATTCGTTTATAGCAATCAGTTTCCGACTCAATATACGTCGAAATACTTCAAGGTTAACATATCAATTTAATATTTGTCTATCAGTAAATCTGAAAAATTGAAGTTGTTATATTGTCTAATTACGCCTACAATTTTTATCCGAAATCGTAGTTTTGGGATGCGAAAATTATCATCATTCCTTAGATGAGCGGTACATGCACCACTTCACCTGTCATTTCCCCTGCCATAACCATCAACAGGACACATTCAATCCTCTGAATTAATGGCCATTAGCATTATGCCCCCCCCCCCNCTAACAAGCTTTACGCATCATTATTTTTATGACATTATGATTGAGATCATGTTCGATCCCGGCTGAATACGTTTACCGATAATAAATAGCAACGGAAACATAGGGGTAGCGCTAGAAACTTCTGATTAACCGTTCTCCCATTGGCTACTATCTATTTGCTTCATCTCAGCTATCCTGCTGGTACATGAAACACGTTCATGGAGTGAACTTGCATCTTACTCAGTAGATATAACTCTGGTATAAATAGATTGCGGAGGAAGATGGATGCAAGGAGGATGCAACCCCCTTGGTAACCACAAAATGGGTGCGAAGTAGTGAGTACATTGTACGGGATTGGAAGTGATCCTGGCAACAACTGAATATAGCTTAGAAAGTTCATCGAAACCCAAGCCAGAATTCCATTATGGAGACTACGGTGAAACTTACTTATAAAGACAAAGTCAATAGACGAGAGTACGAGTGTCCTGATCGGTTAATGGAGGGCCATGGATGCGGATGAAACCATTGTTTTCTCATGAAGACGCTATCGGTGATAAACCTCCACCTCCACTGTTTCAGTACTCATCCTACTTTAGCAGACTACTTCTCTGTCCAAATTGCATGACTCCGTCTTCTATATTCCACAATCACAAGAGAAATACTTCATCTGAAATCCATCAACGTAACCCGCTGTTTCATCCGATTGAATTCGATTCCAAAGGGGAAGAAGTCATTTCTCTCCACTCATGAATGTCGTCTCAGAGGCGATATAATTCTCAACTTTACTTCGAGTCACTTCAACCTTTTGCGACACGGAGCTCACGAGAAGTATCAATGTGAGAGAAGTGGGGGGGCCGTCTGAGTATTAGTGCGCCATAAAAGGAGCACGGCGGTGCATGCATACCACTACAAAAAGACGGAAAGTGGGATACCGTGACGTTCCGCAATGGGTTAACCTTCATACTCTATCTGAATGTGGTATGTGCACTTCACTGAGGCAAATCTTTGACAGAGGAAATGTGTGGTAACATTTAAGCTCTAGTGCCTCGTCTAGCTCGACGAAATAGTAAGCTTAAATGTGCCGTCCCATTTAGTATAGATTACGCGTCATTGTCACTGGATAATGAGATCTGGTCATGTGGAAGGATTCTTGGATTCAACATTCTGCACGGAGAAAAAACTGGAAAAATTACCAAACAAGTCAAGTAATCGTGGGCAAACTCGATTTCCACTACTTTTCCAATCCTATATTGGGAACGAAGAGCAAGATGAATAGTGATTTTTTTCAACTAGTAATGATTTTTCTTACTGAATAGACGAACATGAAGTTCTTTATTACATTAAGCCGGAAGTGAGCTGTGAAAGTTTCAATAAAGAAGTCAAGACGATAATGGGAAGTTTTACAATATTGTAAGAAAATACAGCAACGTATACCGATGTATATCAATAAGCTTCAATAAGAATAAAGAAAGGAATTAATTGACAGAAGTGCTTTATGCCTCACAAGAAAACAGCAAAGCGAAGGTAGAAGAGAAGTCATAAGGTTCTTACAAAAGACCACTATAAAACACTGGATTTCCATATTGAATTGCGCTGATGGAAAAAACTAAGAATGAAATTCAAACACCGCTTTGTTGGGAGGCGCAGGTAAATACAGAACCGACTTATTGTGAATAGCCTAAGAAAGTCTCTTTGATGTATATACTCAAATGAATGAGAAATATCTGATGAAAGAAACTATTAGGACTGCGGTGGAATACATGAATTACATGAAAAACGACAATGGGAAATAGAATATCACTTATGCGTTCTATATTCATCTAATGGCCTCTGAAATTTGTCCTATCGTCCCACTTCGGGCAGGGGGGAGAGGGGATATCCCGAACTTGGGCTTGCGCTGTAAACTCCCTGCAAGCAGTTTGGAATGGGGTATGAGGAGTGGAGAGAGGCTCGTGCCAAAGCTAAACGTTTCAGCCATTATCACTGATTACAACGGTATCACTGTCTGTTGTGAAGGGAATGATAGTTTTAACCTGTAATGTAAAAATTACATCGCAAAAAACTGTTGAATCAGTCTGGAGCTTTTTATAACTTTTTAGAACCTTCCATGATTAATAATTAACTAATTCAGAAGCGTTAGCTTCTGAATTAGTCGCGAAATTCCTAACGATTTCTAAAGCATTTCAGAGTCTTCTAGAACATGGTGCATCGAAAAATTGTAGAGTTTTCCAGACAATTCGGGAACTTTCCAGAGGATTCTGTATCGTTCTGCACCGTTCTTGAACTTTCTAGAACATTCCATAGAACATTCTATGCTGAGTTTGTAAAAATAAAGAACGACGGAATATTTGGATCCCCTCATGTTTCAAGATTCAAAATATCTTGAACAAGCAGTGATACTGTAGAGATCACGGCATTCGGAAAGGTCATTGTTTTCCATAGTATTGAAATATCCGGACAAATCACCAATTTAATATCACCCAACTTTATAGAACCATATAATAGGTTTAACCCAGGCAAATCCTGTGAGAAGAAAAATGCAATTTCAGTGACTCATCCTGATGACAGAATCGTTATACACTTTTTCATAATGCTGGCGTACTTGACGTATATGTACGTGTGAGCAGGCCTTTGTATAAGTAGAATATTGCAGTAAGCGAAATTTAGATTTTCCACCCCAACGAGGGTTATTGCGTACTAAAAACTGCCAGCCAACTGTGTTCACTCCTGACTCCTTTACATACAGGTCATGGTTTTCATATCAATGATAATTTTTCTCAAGAGTTCCCTATACTATTTTTCCGTACATATAAAAAGTAGTGATGCTGCAAGAGCGCAAGAGGCAAGACAAGAAACAGATTTTTCTCTTGGTAAGAAGGACAAAAACGCACATTTTGAAGAAAAAATTGAAATCGGACCAATAGTTTTCATTGGTCCGAGTGAGTTTCACACACAAAGTTGAATATCTCCGAAACTGCTGGTCGGATTGCGTTCATCGAGAATCTCAAACTTTGTTACCATAAGACCTAAAATCATACTAAGTTTGAAGTTTCTATCTAGATTATTTTTTACGGATAATCGGGCGAGGAGGACATGTAGGAGGTGAGTCGGAGGGGTTTCTATTGTTTTCCTGCAGAAAACCAATCGCTGAACAAGAAAATATTAGGGTGTATCTCCGGTTAAAATTTATTTTTGGAGCTAATCAAATTTATTTGTATCTATTCCACGAATTGAATTGTTTTCAGATTGTTTTTTTTAATAAATGAAAAAATATTAATCCATGCGAAAAAGTGGCAACATCATCGGTAGTTTTTTTTTAACGTCCCGACCCGAAGGGAGGAAGTTATTGTAATGATCCGAAAATCAAAAGTTGAAAATTCAATGAAATTTCCACGTTTCATGACTCCTCGAATCTTTCTACAATGATTTCGAACACATGTCCATCTGTGTGTGTGTGTGTGTATGTGTGTGTGTGAATGTATGTGACGCAAAAAATTTTGAGCTACGATTTCTCTTCAAGGAACAGTGCAATGTGAAATTTTTTTTTTTCAATCGACGCATCTTCATGTAACTTAGAACTAATTAGTTTTTGAAGACGATCGACTCAGCGGTTCTTCCGTTATTTGCAAAAAACGTGAAAAAATGTCAAAAATGATGTTTTTTCTACAAATTTGACTGTTTTCTGAAGAAATGATGCGATTTGAATTGTTTTTCATGCAATCGACGCATCTTTGTGTAGAGTATATCTGAGTAAATTGAAAAAGAAATCGTAATAGCGGTTGTTTAGTTATTTCAAAAATAATACTTCTGATTTTTTTCTACTCGAAATTCTTGAAATGGAAAATGTTAAAAATTCTGAAAATTGAAGGAATTAAGTTGAGAAAACAACACCAAAAGAAATGAAAACAAGAATCTCTATGGATAATTGGGTTGTTGCATCAAATTTTATTATTAAAAAAAACGGATGAAATTTCGTTTTTCAGTACTTTTTTCGCTATTATTAGTAAACAATGCTCCTAGGCGACAATCTTTTTCACTCAAAAAATCATTGATCACATGTTCTAAATGTGTCTCAAGTTTCATGACTTTGGCTGTATTTTTTCCTTGGGTTTTGCAGTTTTTTTTGTGATTTCCATAAGATCACGGGTTAAATGGCCACTTTTTCAAAAGTTCATAATAAATTAACCATGCTCCCCAGCAGTCTGAAACTTTGCACACGTCTTTTCCATCATTTAAAGAATACGTGAAAAAAAGAAAAAAATGGCTGCTTTTTTTCCAACCCTCCCAGCTCGCCCGATTATCCTTAAGTTAGCGCGCAAACGAGCAATTTCAGCGAAAAAATGAAGAAACGAGAATAAGACTACATTGCTCAGGATGTGATGATATTTTTTCAGTCCACTTAAATAGATATCATCATAACGAGTATCTTGAAAAAAAAATCGAATCGGTGGAATGATTCAGGAGATATCGGCAAAAACGATTTTCGAAGAATCGCTATATCTCAGTAACCGGTCAACCGATCGAGCTGAAATTTAGCACCAATTTGAGTCTCAGTAATACCAATTAGCAGCCAAAATTTCAACAAGCTTGTCTCAATAATTCTTTGAGTTACAGTTCGGGCCATATGAACACACATGTGCAGAGACATACCTACACACATACAGAAATTTTTTTAAAAACATAATTTTTTCACGTTTCATGACATTTCTGAGCATTTCCACCCAAAATTAAAAAATCTAAAAAATCAAAAAATAATCAAAAAATTCGTCATAAACGCTCAAGTCATCAATAATATAAGGCCATTTTGTTAAATACCACTTTATCTATCCTTGGATATTGGAAAGAATTATGTATTCCTCGATGATATTAATTGTTTTGTTCGAATAACGCATTCTTTCATTATTGGAGAATATTCCGAAATGGAGAGATCAATTGTTGACAAATTGAAGACTCTCCCTGAAATAAATCTAAATTTTCTTATCATTTTGTTTCAGATTGGTCCCATCAATGCAAGGCAACTTATGCATAGATCTGAGTATAAGACGGATAGTAACTCACTTTACCTGGAAGAATCTCTATTACAATGGGGTGAATTGAGCATCGATCTCCTCCCTTTCCATTACTCACATAACCAATTGAACCTCCACTGCACAGCTCAAATACCTGGTATCTACACGGCTGAGAGTCAGATAAAGGTGACAATTGGACTAAGGGAACCCGTACCTGCACAAAGTAAGTTGCGATAATCATAAGCAATAGTAGATTCCGATCGCATCATTTATCCCCCCAAAATCGTCAAGAGAGGTCGTGAATTATCAGAGCCTTGTTCAGAGACCCATACATCCACAAGCGACGCGACACAACTCACTAAACGATTTGAAGGAAAAGCTCGTTCCCAAAGTTGAAGGATGGTGGGTAGGGAGGATTAAACAAGAAAGAGATATTCCCTACCAATTCCCACTTTTCTGTTAGAAAAGAAAACGCACATCTTGACAGTTCCATCCGAATATATCGAGAAAACGGCTGAGACGATTTCGCTCAGCATGCACTGTTAGAAATTACCAAAAGTGTTACCTTCCGCACTTGAACATTCATACCTCCTCGTTATCAAAAATTTGTGTGCATTTCATTATTGAAGAGGCTCTATTCTCGTATAAACCACTCCGCGCTAATCGTACCCTAGATGAAAGTCCCATGATATGCTCTAACTAGAGAATCTCGACGGGTGACGCGTCACTTATCGACTCCTCTTACGGCTTGAAACTTCCAGTGGGTTGGAAGCACCCACTTAGCTATACGACAGCACTATTCTATTCTATCCCATACCTCCTTATCTTCAACCCCTCTCTGTACCCCAACTTACCCAGATCGCTGATCTCAACCGTTCACGTCAAGATTAGATGGAGAAATCTCATGTGATACCCGAAGGTGTTAACCTCTCCCACTACGAAAAATCGTTATCTGACTGCTGAAATTTCTATCGTGACATTTAATTTAATCCGGAAAATTTTATTGTCACATTTTGAATGAAATTTCGGAAAATCTCGTTGTTGCAAATGCTTCCATGAAGGAATAGGTGAAAGCTGTAAATTTCAGTTTAATCATTCTCTAAAAATCAGTGATGCCGCGAGACGAGACGAGACGAGAAATTGCATCCTCTCGTCTCGTCTCGTTGTCAGGAAACCATTCTTTCATCTCGTCTCGTATTAAAATACGAGAGCAATTTCTTCTCTCGTCTCGTCTCGTCTCCTCTCGCCTTATCTCTATAATCCAATTTGCACGGAAAGAAAATACATAGAGGGGCAGAGGAGGAGGCTCTCTCGACTCTCTTCTCGCCTCTCGTATCTCTCGTTCTCCACCGGCTTTTCTCGTCTCGTCTCGTTTCTGTCATTGTCTCGAACAACTCTTGTCGTCTCGTCTTGCCATGTCTCTCGTCTCGTTTGTCTCGTCTAGTCTCATGTCTCTTGCATCTCGCGGCATCACTCCTAATAATTTAAAATCATCACTGTTAACAGTTTTCCTCTGAATTTTCCAGACCAAATTCCGGAAATTTTTGTCGTGTTCAAGTTCCAATGAAATTTCAGGGAATCTTGTAATTAAAAAATCACATATTCCTTTGATTTTCTGTTCAAATGATCTGGAAATCAATAAAATACTTGATTTTTCAGTTCAATTTATCTGTGAAAATTTAGAATAAATCAGGAACATTCTGAGAGAAATTAAAAACTCATATCATTTTGTTTTTTAATATTCAGGTTCCACTGAAAATTCAATTAAGTTATGAAATTTCCATCTCACTCCCACTGAAAGTTCATGAATTTCCGTGAATTCTACTTATAACTTGAAATTTCATAACCACTTTTTCCCTAAATCCGATTCAATGTTATTCCCATGCGATTTACTATAATATCTTCCATGAAAATCCAAAAAATTTCCAACAGTGTAGAGGTAATGAATCGTTAACAAATCATGGAAATTTGACATTTGATTTTCGGGGCAATTATAATAACTTCCTCTCTTTAGATTGAAAAGTTGATAAGTTCCACCCTTTGGGTCGGAAAGTTGAAAATTAGAGGCTGGTCGCTCTTGCTTCCGATTAGGGTGCGACTGGTAAATTTGGTAGAAGTAGGTGTGACACAACTCATTTCTACGAACGAATAACTTCCCGACCAATTGGTCGAACGAATTCTCCGCCCGGCCAATTCTCTTTTTTTTGGTTTTATGAGAAAAAAAGGGAATTTCAAATGTTTTATCTAAATACCTCAGAAACGAGTGAAACAACTTCGTATTCAAATTCAATTAGACGTAAGTTTTATAAAAATCTATTGGTTGTGGTAGAAATAATTCATACCTATTATTTTTCTAGAAAAAATCGTACAATTTTCACAAAATCGTTATTTTTAAGACTTCACAGAGAAAAAAAAAATCATGAAATTGATCAATTCATCATGGTTAAATTTATCCTTCGAAGAATGATAAACTCAACCATCATATCGAATTGTTTTTATAGAAAAAATTCTAGAAATGATCCGTATTATTCTTATTTTCATCCATTTTTTTCTTGGATCTGAAATTCTTCCGATAAATTCCATGTCTCTTTTTACTAGATTCTAGAAACTACGATTCTAAACTTGCATTTTTTGAAATATTTTTCTTTCTAAGGAGAATTCGCACGAGTTGTGCCAAAAGGTCGTATAAACATTTTTTTTTGGTTTTCCCGAAAATTTGTGTGAAAAGGTCGTATAAACACTTTCCCAGGGGATATGAAATCTCCACGTTTCAGATGATTCTGAGTTATTTGAGCCTAACTTTTTGAGACAATTTTTTTGGTCTGTCTAGAGGAAATTCGAAGATTATCCAAGTTTGGGCCAAAAGATTGTATAATCACTTCCTGAGAGAGTACAAAATCTCCAAATTTCAGATGAGTTTGACTCATTTTTATCTAACTTTTTTTTGGTTTACTCACAGAGAATTGAGAATTTTTTTACGAGACTATAAGGGCGTATTCCCGTTTTTTAGGGGATTAATAAATATTCATGCTTAGATGATACTGAATTTGTTTGAAACCATTTTTTGAGTTAATCTGGAATGAATGATTAACACAAAATTGTATTGTGAGTGATTTCGCCAATAATTGGTCCGGTTTCGTTCTTTGAAAATTTTAATTTTGTAGAGACTTTTCCGACGATTTTTTCTACTATCAAAAGAGCTTTGAAAAACTCTCCATTATCATCGGAAAAGTCAATGGCTTCATAATACAGCAGGCAACTGATAAAATCAGTGTCCATAAAGCTTCGTAAACCTTATTTATGTCTTGTTGAGTACTCTGAAAGAGGACATTAGTCTCATTGACATCATGGAGAATCGATTTTAAGAATAACAAATACAAATGATTTGCAGGATCTTCATACATGAGTGATAACTGCGCAGAAGTGTAACACTTCTCTTTGCCACGAGTGCTAATCATTTTAAAATGAGTTTTCAACTCGAGTCATTGACTTAGCAGACGGTTGACTGCATGTCCCCATGCTAGCCACCGGGTAACACAAAGTTGAATCAGATTAAGCATCATTTTGTTGTTATCATTGATTAAATTGAAAAAAGTTGCACGTCTTTTCGGACTCATGGCAAACTAATTGCAAGACTCTCTCACCAAATACTCGAGAGCACTGGGCAGCACAATAGAAGCCTTTGAGCTACACAAAGGTAGAGAATGACACATACATTTAACTAAAACTAAATTAGGTAATGGTACTCTGTCCCGCAAAAGTGTGAAAAGTGAGTCATTAATGCAACACATGCAATTCGCTCCATCGGTGCCTATGTCTATCAAATTCTGGATTGGTAAATTAATAGTCTCCACGAATGACGTGAGCTGATCGTACAAGACCTCTGCAGCTGCTCCATCGAGTGATATGATCCCCAGAAATGATGTAACAATATTTTTAACCTTTGGACTGAAATACCGAATGCACGCAGCCATATGCTTGTTTACAGAAATATCCGTAGACTCGTCGAGGATAAGCGAATATGATGTATCACCAACGTCCATCACGAGCTCCTTCAGTATGACAGGAAAGATCACTCGGGTAATCAACTGTGAACACTTAGTTCGGTGGATACGAACGTGTTGCAATGTACTTCCACCGCCAAGTGTCATCAAAATTTCTCCCAAATGGTCTATAGACCTCACAGCACTGTGGGTGGCAACGTGCGCTGCTAATTTCAACTTTGCCCTTTTAGTCTCCATGCCAACAACGGTGACTCTAAAAGTTGATATTTTGTTTTGATTTTTGGCTTTTGATGCATTCCTCACGTGTAGGCTAGTCTCAACATGTTTTGTAAGACCACTCCTGTGAGCCCGCAGGCCGGTTTCACAGATTTTACAGTAGGCTTCTTTGGTGATTGCATTTTGATCTGGATTGCGCGTTAACCATCCTGAAATATAAGACGTCAAGTAATGCAGAGTCATTGAGTCATGAAATTATGAACGGTTGCTGAACTCTGTCCTTCAATAATTTCCCAATAATAAACTCTGGGATAATTACCTTTAAATTGAGATTCTTTTTCCCAACTTTTATTGTACTTCTTCTCATATTGTCCCCATTTACCCATTGTGGAAAATGAACGTTCCCAGCGCCGTTTTTCTGTCCGTTCGACGTTTCTTTACTTTTTTTAGCTAAACAAATTTCCCGAGAAAAAAATGGACAACGCCAACGCTTAATAAAAGGTTTGAACTAGGAACACTAAATGTCAGAATTTTTAAGCGTCGAGAAACACGCTAAATTGAAAAAAAAAAGGGCAGTGTCTATTCACACGCTCCACGGTAACTTTGACCGTGGATATACGGGACGTTTTCCCGTGGATTTAAGCTAATTTCTATCGTAGATATATGGGAGATCGTGGACCCTCAACTTTTACTTCTCGAATTAAATCTAGACAATAAACTAGACACATCGAATCAATTGATAAGTGATATGCAGATAGTAGACTAGTAAATAATTTTCTCAAAATATTAATTCGTTAATACGAATATCAGTCTAGATTAACGCAAATAAAAAATGAAATAAATAGTTGAGAAATAGTTGACTAAACGCAAATAAAAGATGAAATAAATGGTTTTTTACATTTTATGTGAACGTTTTCTCAACAATATTCATATTTGTCTAATGGGGTCCGAGTGCAGGAGTGGGTGCCGAAATATAGTGCAGATGATTCTAAGGATGATTTTCCAACCAGGGGAGACTCCTAGACCCCACTGGACAATGTTGTCACACCTCTGGTTTTCAACTCTGAAACCAGACTTCAAAACCAGAGTTCATAGCAAAGATGTCAGACAAGATGTGAGTGAGAATCTACCGTGGATCCACCGTAAAATTTACCGTGGATCCACTGTAAAATTTACCGTGGAGCGTGCGAATGGATACTACCAAATAAACGAAAATGGGTGGCGCCGTGCTCATTGAATGAGTGATCGACACTTGAAGAAAAATGACGCGTTGCGGTATTTTTCTGATATGATGACCAATCTGGGGTTAATATTGAATTGAAGACGTTAAGATTCTACATGGAATCAATTTGACGAATTTTTTACCTTTTTTTTGTTGACATTTAGTGAATCACATTACCCGAGCATAATTGAGCATTTTATAAATACCTTGGGGTTTTTCCCTTTTGTTACAGTTACGTCAGACAGCAGCAAGACCATCTACAGTACGTGTATCCTGGTGCTAGTCTCAATTCGTGCAATTTATCCTTTTTTAAGATAAGCATGGAATATCTACGATTACTCGGAAGTATTAGGGCATGAGAAAGAATGAAACTGAGTCATAAATCAAAACCTGAAATACGGAAAAGACTAGGGATGAGACGACAATTTCTGTATAGAAATGCAATGCTGTGAGTCCCGATTGCTGTAAATTATGTGATTTTATCGTTGTCAGATAATCATGTGGAAGATTAAGCAAACGTTTAAGATATATGAATAAAAATGATGAATTGTCCGAATACTTTCTAATCAGCATCGATTCATGTCCTTTTTTTTATAGATTTGATGATTGAATCAAAGCCTAATGCCAGGTATAAGAATTTTACAGAAAAAAATGAGATATTTTGTAATCTTCCTCTGTTACGGTAAAATTGCATTCCTCATTCTTTCAAATTCATTAATGCTCTATTGTGGAATGAAGGATGTTTTCATTATGGTAATTGTTAAAACGGAATGTCAGAAGTAATCCGTTCGGAATTCGAGCGGTGAGATGCCGCACAGAGAAAAAAAGTTTTTATTTTCAGGGACATGTTAGTAATTTTCCGGGATCCATTCCGGACTATTGAGGATATATCACTAATCTTCATAAATCAGTCCTCAATGATTAGGAATTCAACGATTACGAAATCCCGGAATTCTGTGATTGTGTCACCAATTTTTCACTGGCACTAATTTTTGTCACTGATTTTCCAGGATTCATCTTTAATTTTTCGGACTCCATCATCAAATTTCAGTGATAAAAATCAATCATTCTCAAGGTTATCCTACTCAGTGCACCACTAGAAAATTCCGCCTGAAAATTTAAAAATTCGAGTTACGAATCTTTAAATTTTCTACGAATGAATATTCAAAGTTATTTTTATCGTGAAAAGACACCGTTTGGTATGAATGATCTGCCACTTGAGCCAAATATTCAGTTTTTGTTGACAGCAGAGCAATTATTCATATTTAAAACTTTTAAATTCGGATCAAACAATTTTTTTTTTTTGTAATTTTCAACTAATGATTTTGTTGTCCCAAACTAGATATTTTTGAGAACTTGTTCGTTTTTCTCTCAGTGAACTTAAACCATGTGTTATGATTCCCTCCCTCCCTTCCTTAAATCGAATTCGAGTCCGTCCACTTAACAATTACTACCAAAATGTCGACGAAATTCCAACAGTGCACTATTAAAAATTTTGGTCTAAAATTTCCGGTACACTGAAATTTTCCGGTACATTGAAATCGATGTAGGGGGAAGAAAATCATGAAATTTCAAATTTCACTGAAGATTCAATGTAATTTGGTACTGAATATTTATTTTAGATTGAAAATTCAAATAACTTAAGGAATTCTCGTCTTTATGCTGTTTAAAATTCCGGAATTGTACTGAATTTCCTATGAAACCTGAAATTTCATGATTTTTTCCCCTAAATCGCATTGAGTGTCACTGTTCTGAAAATTAGTAGTCAACCGTTCATGAAGTTTAATTTTGTTTCCAACAGTGTATGTCTAGTATCACCAATAATTGGTGATAGATTTCTGGAAATCAGTGACATGTTCATGAAAATCAAAACTTTTTTCTCTCTGCGATAATCAGAAGCTGTTCCTTGCCGGACATAGACGGAATTCATCTGCTTGTTCCATTGAGAGCTAAATTTTGAAAAAGTACAAGTTCTTGTGTTGAACAGTGACGGGAAGTGGATACTAGCATCCTCCCATGTTGAGTTTAAGTTGGACAAGGGAAAATTGTATATGTCTGGACCGATAGAATTGCTCACTTGCTTGCCAAACATTCTCATCAGAATGGGATTAGTCATTCAATTGTACAAACTGAAGGATTTAATTGGTGCCAACCAAGGATTACATAAGCATAGTGAAGGGGGGAGAAGACTTCAGGTATTCTGACTAACGTTGGACTCGGGGAGAGAAAAGAACAAAAATAAAATCTTAAACATTGATATTATATAGGGGAAGCGGTTCCTGTACAGCTCATGTAAGGAATAACAATAGTTTTCGCATCCCAAACCATGATTTCAGATAAAAATTATAGTCGCATAGCATTCTTGGCTATTCAGATAAATATTTAGAAGTCTGGGATTCTCAATTCTTGTTTCATTTCCGAGAAATTATCAAAAAATTAACTGAAGATGAACCCGAACGGAGAATAAAAAGCGGCCTTTTCCTCTCTCCGTAATAGTTTGAATTTCTCTCCGACATGTCTCTTTTTGTTTGAAATTTCAAGAGTAATTTTCTAACAATGTGAAGACCTTTAGACCTCTAAGTTCGTTGCAGATTGCCGGAAGAGATGAAATTACCGAGAAATTTGCTTATGTAATACTTGAGTTGCTTCGTTTTATTAGAATTCCAATTACAATAATCAATATAGCATAATTGAATGGAGAAGTTTCGTAAGCAGTCAAAAACTGTTGAGTTCCATTAAATATAAACTAAATTTTGTTTACCTGAGTCTGTAACGATGAATGGAAGATTAATAATTCCACTGAAAAACCAAACGGCTTATCGACTCAGAGGAAAAAAGTTTGTTTTCAGCAAAAATAATCAAAATGCTCGGACAATAACCGAGTTAGAGGGCTGAAATTTTACACGGGGTCATATTTAATGAGGTACTAAAATAATAAAAATTCATAAAAAATCGAAAACATGGCGCCAAATGACTGCACGGTCTTCTATGGCCTTGCTCCTTTAACTTTACAGAGTCCTTCGTAAATTGAGTTACTAGTTTCTCATGCTCTGTACAATTCCATCTGGAACCCTGAGTTTCTTAAAACTAGTAACTTGGTTCTGAGAACAAGAAACTTTTTTTTTCTGTGCGCAAATACCTGAAACGAGAATTCAACCCACGTATC
Organism: Diachasma alloeum; assembly: GCF_001412515.2. Taxonomy (NCBI): domain Eukaryota; kingdom Metazoa; phylum Arthropoda; class Insecta; order Hymenoptera; family Braconidae; genus Diachasma; species Diachasma alloeum. The sequence continues at coordinate 879,299 of NW_021680344.1, read as the reverse complement.
GTCAATTTTTCCAGTGAATCAGAAAATTTGATAATGGTTCAGCATGTGTTTGGTTAATTTGTCAAAGACGTAAATGTAAAAACGGAACTTTTTCCTTCAAATTGGAACCGCTCAACGCCCGCTCCCCTCCATGTTTCCCTTAGACTATTTGCACGAATTTGCGTTGTTGAAGACTACGGGGCGGTACCAGATATCGAAGGGGCATAAAGAGAGGTCTTTTCCTCCCCCCGTGATAACTTGAATTTCTCTTCGACCTGTCTCTTTTGTTATTTCGATGAGCAACGCATTTGTATATTCGGAAAGTTTAAGAAGATAAGAGTAAAAAACGAGAAAATTACTTTTGTTATTTTCAATATTCATTGTTGTGTATGAAAGAATAAACTTATCAATGGAAATCAATTATTAGTAATTAATTCATATACCTCCATTGCCCGCATTCATGACATTACCCTCATTAATGCCTGAGAATTATTTCAAAGTAAATCAACTTCGTGGCAGTTCACGAAAGACCTTGAAGGTAGACCTGAAAGGGGATGAACGAGAGTATACATCGACGCGGAAACAAGAATATATGGGTAACGTATCCACAAGAGCTCCGCAGCTCATTCAAAATAAACTTTGTTCCCGGCAATACTCAGCGTTTACCTACCTCTTCCATTCCGTTCCAAACCACACACTCAACCAATCGCATTGGCTATCTCCGAATGGACTAATGTTGTCAGTGCTTCATCTCAGTGTTCTCTGTGAATATTATACATACTTGTGGATTCTATCATAGGGGCAGCACACCGAGTGAGGTTTATGCACACATACACTAGAGTAACTATCAAACGTTGGGCAACTCGCGGTCTCTATTTAACTGGATGTACATGGAACATACCCAACATGTACAATAGACGTTTTGTTCCTGACATACCCGGTAATACATACAGATCCGGAACCTCTAGATTGGACAAGTGTTAAATTACATTCCCTAGTAGAAATCGAACCTCGCATATTTCTCGCCGCGGGTTTACCGTGCGAGATTACCCAGCGCACCGATGCGGCGTTTCAGCGGCGCAGCGGACGCGCGGCGCACAGCTCGTGCTCCACGTAGGGAAGGGAGCGCACTAGACTCCGCAGAGTAGCGTGATGCAAGACTGATGCACGGTTTGCATGACCCGCAGTCCTCATAACCTCCAGTGATAACGATAACTTTACAATAATGCAAATGAATTAACAATAAATAATTATCATAGAAATAATTGTCATGTGAAATAAATAATTGTCATAGAAATTGATTTTTCAAGAAAAAAATGTTTACTCTTTCTCCTAACCCCATTAACAATCCACTAATTAATGAATTATTCAATTATACTGGCAATGAGTGGCTCAAAAAAGAAACTGAGCCTACTTATTACCAAGATGAAAGTAAAAGTAATTCAATGAAGTAAAAGTAATTCGTTCATATGAATTTTTTGCTTTAGTTATTACATCACATTATCACTGAAATAAAATCCTTTCTCTCCTAGTCGATAAGAACAATTAGGGATTAAATGATGAGGGAGCAAATGGAATTATCCAAAAACAAGTGTCGATAACAATTGAGAAAATTCACAAGTTATATTTTTATCCAATTTTTCATTGTGTTGTACAACATTTTTTCCATAAACTCTATTAATATAGGAATTAACATAGGAAAATTAATTCCTATATTAATAGAGTTTATCATAGGGGAATTAACATAGGAAAATTAATTCCTATATTAATAGAGTTTATCAAAAAGATATTTCCCAGGAGTCTGTATAACACAAAACCATGTATGCCACGAAACTTGTCAATAAAAACACTTAACCTCACTACCATAGATACTTCGGTTACAGTGTAACGTGTGGAGTAACCCTGCGGCACCTTGCCGCCATGCATACGAGCGAGCCTAATGCCGTATTCTCCTGCGCACTCGCAGCGTAAATCTCGCCGCAACTCGCAATCTCGCAGCGTCAGTCAGAATTTCTACTAGGGTTATATTTCGAGATTTCCTCTGGAATATGCACAGAATTTATTGCGATGTACCAGTTGGATAACGTCGTTTGGATCAATCGCTAAATCAGGCGAAAGGTCGGGGATTTTGAAAAAAGAAATTATGACGGTAATCAAATTTTCATAAGTTGCACGTTTCCACTGATAGAAGATTGGTCTTATATTAAGATCGAAATGTCACACAGAGAGAAATTTTTGGTAAAAATTACTCTTCCAGTAAAATAAACGTGTATTATTAAAAATTTTCGTCTGTTAGCAAATGTTTTTTATTAGCTCGCAATTTTCTTCAAAACTACTTCAATGAGGAAAAAATAAAAATTTGGAATATGTATACATGAGGGGCTAATTGATCAGATCTCCTTGGCGGTGAGGGCTCGCCATCTTATCATTGTTTTCGTGTGTGCGCGAGTGGAACGCACGCTTTTCAGAGTTTCCAGTTTGTTTTGTTATAATTATCTATTTTTCTCCGTTTGTACACAGTTTTTCCATAGTCATGGATGATTGCAAGAAGAGGAAACACATAAATTGTGTGGAATATCTAGAAATCTATAGTGAAATTGCAAATATTACGTGCATGGGCTTATCGACTTTTCCTTGGATAAATAATCGATTGGAAATCAAGGTAAGCGATGTTTCATGTCTCTCAGCCTTTTTAGACGTTCGGGTCAGATCCTAGAGACAGAACCAATCGACGTCGAAGACTTTTTTCGGCCGAGTTTATTCCTTGTGGAACAACTTAGCCTAACCTCATTTTACCTGTTTCTCCTAGTCCTAGAGACAAAATCGAGAACAAGGAAATTAAAAATGAGATGGTTACAAATATGTCAGATGTATCTTCCATTCCTGACATCCAGGACAGTGCAAGCAACAGATCAGATCCTGTTGTGCTGGACACATCTGCGCCTGACGCACTCACCCAAGGCTCCAAGTCTTGTTCTACTCTTTCAATAGTTGGATCTGCGCTTGACGCATTGATCCAAGGCTCCAAGCCTTCTACTACTATTATGATAGGTACATCTGCGCCTGACGCACTCACCCAAGGCTCCAAGTCTTGTTCTACTCTTTCAATAGTTGGATCTGCGCTTGACGCATTGATCCAAGGCTCCCAGCCTTGTTCTACTATTTCAATAGTTGCATCTGGGCTTGACGCATTAATCCAAGGCTCCAAGCCTTCTACTACTATTATGATAGGTACATCTGCGCCTGACGCATTACAGTAAGGCTCTAAGCCTTCAGTTACAAATGCAATTGTTGCATCTGCGCCTGACGTATCATTCAAGGCCTCAAACCTCCAAAATAATATTCCATTTGAACTCGATTCAGAAATATAGGAGTTCCTGGGCCATCGAAGCCTCATGATGCCGAGATCTCTTTTCAGAGTGATCTGGAAGCTCGTTGGAGTTTCTGGCTGGTCTCGAATTTGTTGAGGCACAAATTACACAGATTTATGGAAATATCCACCAAATCTGAATTCAGAGATTGCTTTTATCTCCATCGAACCGTTGATCCATAGAGATGAAGAATTTTTAATCAATCTCAAAAGACGCAGGTTCTGCCCACATGGAAAAAATATATATACAGGAATATATGTCACTTATATCCGCTTATATGTGGTATACTTTCCGGCAAAAAATGCAATATTTGAGATACATGTTGGATATATGTGTGTACATATATGCCACCGGGTATACCTAGCATATACCTGGTATACAAGGCGGATATATTCAAGATATAATTCCGGAAAAATCACTATATCTCACTTATAAGTTTTGGCTTGTATTTTTTTCTATGCGGGTGCCCTCGTGGTATTGGAGGCGACTCCTCGAAGTCTGTTCTAGGAAGAGAAACTAGACAATCTAGTCTTCTTCCAGAAGTTGTATGGTTCAAGAAAAATAATAAATTTTTGGGGCCCATGAGGCTACAGCTTCAGTTTAATTTTTATATGGCTTCACATTTCTCGGGAAGCTTGAGAAGATTAAAATAAATCTTCAAAATTGTGTCAAAGTTTGGAGATTTATCCACTTTTACAGGAGAATCTAAATTCATTGGATTCAAAAGAACTTGTTTTGAGACGTAGAGTTAAAACAAACGGTTCAAAAACCTTGCATGCCTCAGGTTGAACAACAGGTCCAAGCGGAGGCATTTCCTCAATCGTCCCAATGACTCTCGATCGACGTCAGCGTCTCCAGAGTTATCTCACTTCAGGAGAGCAAGAAGTAATGGCAAAAATCTCTGCAGCCATTTTTGAGCATTTCCTTCCCAATTAGAAATTAAACTGTTCTAATAGTTTTATTCTACAGAGACTGAAGAGTCATAAAAGCTTCTTCAATTCTGGCCCTTCCCAATCGGTAATTCCTCCAGAATTTCAAATCTCTAAACTGAAAGGGACAGTCCTAAGGGGCGGATAAACAGGTATGTGATCATAGAGGTAGTTAAAACCTCTGTATTACTATCAGAATCCTATCAGGATCAGCTCGTCTCATTGTAACTTTTTGTTGATGAACCACATGATTAGCAATGGTTAATTTTCACATTAAAAGGTTGAACAAATTTATGAGAACTCATAACTTCAATTGAAGGACATGAAAACCCTTCCAAAACTAATACTTTGTGACACATTCACGGATGGAAATGTCTTTATTGACGTATATTTCCTGCCCCGGTACATGTGGAGCATGAAAAGTTCCGTTGTTTTGGCATGGGTGGTATATTTTCCAATTCCTACCCCCCATTTAGAATTGCAACTAGTTCTCTAGCTTCGCGAGAGTCATGAATCTTATTGATTCGAAGGTTTCATATCATCCAGTTATCTAGATGATATTTTATTATTGGTTTTCTGGCTATTAAGTATGGTACCAATACAAAATTAAACTGTCAAGGCTCTTTCTAGTCTGAGCCGTATTAAAAAGCAAACACCGTTGTAAATACCTTAGTTTTATCAATGATTCTTACAAATTTTGCCTAGAAATACCTTATGAAAGATGATATGCGTTTTAGCGATTTACGCAATAAATAGTCTATTTCATCATCTGCAATCTGGGAAATTTATTCCATTAGAGTGTGTTTTCGCCTCATAAGCTCCTTAAAATGTATGGGTCTACATTGGCATTGTGTATACGCTACACTGAAAAACTTGGAAGAATTTAAAAAAAGTCAAGATGATCATTAATTATGGAAATTTTGAATGATCTGTTGTTCTCCTCAGCCAGATCTTCCTTAGTAGCTCTTAATTGAGCTGATCNGTTGTTCTCCTCAGCCCGATCTTCCTTAGTAGCTCTTAATTGAGCTGATCAGTCTAGAACAAATATTCTTTCAGACGCAGCCTTCTTAGGTTGGAAATCTACCTCTGCGTTAAAACATCAAGTCGAAACATCTGGCCAATATGAGAAAGTCACAACAATATAAATTCCTCTATGTTTTGACCATTCACCTAGTTCTTAGGTATTTTTTCACGACCTATGATCCTGTGAGTGTTTGCTCCCTACGTTAACGGGTTGGACATTATAGACAATATAGACAATTAAGATTGATCTAAAGAAATTATTTATAGTATTATTCCTCTATATAGACCATGACACATGCACACAGGAGTTCCTCTCTGAAGAGAGCAGGACTTCTGTGTCGACAGTACGTCGTGTCATTTATCGCATCAATGAAGTCTTGGATCGGTGGGAAGCTGGGTGTAACACAGTGAAGAAAGGAGGTAGAGGGGTAAGGGGGTAAGTGTAGTTATAGAAGCAGATGAACTCTGCTGGGGAGGTCGTAAGCTCAGACTAGGACGTCCCGTAATTTCGAAGCAATGGGTGTTAGGCTTACGCGGGAGGATATCAGGACGATTGATAGTCGTCGTGGTGTCTGATCGTACGGCTGATACACTTATCTCGATTATCCAAAGATACGTTAAGCATGGCTCCCGCATAAGCACTGACTGTTGGTCTGGGTATGATGGTCTGGCGCTGCGTGGATATGAACACGTTCGCGTCAACCAGAGATTTTACCACATCAACAGGACCAATGGTATACGTGTGCAAGGTGTGGAGAGAGCTTGGCGTGAACTACAACGTTTAGTGCCAAAATACGGGCGAAGAGGTGGAGGGGTCGAATCCAAATTGAGTAAATTTGTGTTCACGTACTTCTCTCCGAGACCTAATCGGGTTCCTGGGTTTCTAGCGATTCTCAATGACTACTACCACCCAGAATTATCTTCACATTCGGTGGATTATAATTTAGTACATCGAATTCGTAATGAAATGCTCACTTTACAAGATTTAGGTGTAGTATATGCAAATCCGAACAATATTCTTGGACAAATATAACAACTTTTAGTACTCCGTGGAAAAATGCAGAATAATAACAACTTCAACTATCAAAGGAGCCCTCTAGTGCTTCTGCGCATATGAGAATTATACTCACTTTAAGCACCCGTGTCGAGCCGGGACCTACGGCTTGATTGGTTCTTACCTTGGGCTGAGTATTGATTTTGACATCTAACAACTCTGTACTTTCTCCACAGACATATTTGCTTCGTTTCCACGAATCACCACCATTTATTTATTTTAAATTACTTTCTCATGTTTTTCAACAATTTATTGAATTATTATTATCCCGGGAGGGGGATGACGGAATTTGCAGATCCTATCTTCAATCTGCATGACTCAGATAGGGATTGGTTGTGTTGAGTTAGGTCGCTTCTTCGGGGCCTCACATCACCACTTCCTCGCAGTGGCTCTGGGTAATGCTAAGAGTGATGTACGTAATTTCGAGTTGAACGCTTGACGAGATTAGAGGTTCCAAGGTTTTTGTTGGTACGCTAGGGTTTTATCTTGCTTTCCCCACTTGTATTTCGGACATCTCTCATCAAGACAGACTTGTTGATGTAATAATATTAATATTAAATTTCAATTTATGAAGAGTTGCTATATTAGCTAATTACCAATAGAGAATTTCGTTCTACTCCCATTTGATTACTGTGGAAGTCCCTTAATAAAGGGATTTCCTGAAATTGATTGGGTGCTGCCATCTGTGGTCGACACCAGGTGGGTAACTTTAGAGTCATCTACTGTACTCGACTTATAGATGACGTGAAGCGTGCTAACACATCCCCTACTCTCCGAAAATCCCCCCTCCCTGCGCCAAAACAACGTATAAAAGGTGGGCAGGGCAGTAGAGAGCATCAGTCATTGAGCTCAAAAGGCCACTACGGCATCAATGAAAACCGTAGTGAAAAATCTATACTATATCGACGCATATAACTAGGGATACTGAGGATAACAACCAATACATTTTTGCAACACCATAAAAATTTTAAGTTGTTTAAAACATGTTTGTATAGGGGAGAGTCGGGCAAAATGGGACGTTTCATGATCTTTTCTATTTGTTCATATCTTCACTTATAAATGACGATATTGACAATTGGGAAAGATCTCAATATGTCCCATTTTACCCGACCCTTCCCTACTTTGAATAGATGTATACGTCCACATGAAGGTTGAGGTGTGTGTTGAGGTATTTCGTGTGTAGATTACCGGGGGGGGGGGGGG
>NW_021680344.1:862552-871667 GCF_001412515.2 Diachasma alloeum | reverse complement strand
ATTTTTTGAATATTGATTTTATTTATCAGATCGACTGATTTTTCTCTTATCACCTACAGGTATCAAATAATTTTTATTGGCTGTTTTTCTAATTATTGAAATAATATTAAAATGCGTCTTGTCTTGGTAAACTTCTCGAGTGTTTTTTCCCTTCCAGTTCCATAGTCCAACCCATAACTTTCCCATGATGCTCACTGACATTCAAATCACGGACCTGCACGTGAAGGCGTAATTGCCCCGAAACTCATACTTTTCCGAATCATTTGGTCAAATAACTTTCTTATGAAATCTGAAAAAATCTGAAACTTATACGTGTTCTCAAGAAAGATTTGATTTATCATCTACTAGTTTTTCCTCAATAGTTCATCATTTTTTTGGGTAACATGGAAATTTCCCTAATTGAGAGTGGGGTGACTTCGGAGTTTATAGTTGGAGGGGTTACAAAAACCTCAAAATTTCATTATTTTTCTTCTTGAGACTGAGATCTGGGGAAAATGTGCAAAAATTCTCAATGGTGCAGCATACTCAGACTCAGTTTATTTCTCCCATAAATTTTCCATTTTTTTTTTATTTCGACTTTTTACACGAAACACTTTACAGTACCAGAGCCCTAATTCTATCCAAAGTATTCAATACATAGATAATATTGACCGGTCTGTATTGTCACTGAATCAAATTTTCGGCGCAGAAAGTTCAGACAAAAATTTTTGACAATGTAATCGCAATACTGTGAAAAGGCTACAATGGGTGATTATAAGTTGGAGTTTATCAAGTCCCATCGAGAAAATTTTTGCAAATTTACAAAACTCTGTAACTTTATAATACAGTTCTATCTTCGACATATTTTTATCCCGGTCACAGGTAGTTGAAAATTTTCCCCACGTACATGTGATAGCAGTATCTGAAAATATAAGAATAGGTAGTAAATTGCGCATAGTTTGTAACTTTTCATTCGACGTAAAGTATTGGTCCTCCTGGGATTGAAGGAAGAGTTTCTAGCGAAACCGCCGGATACGATGAGGTGGAGTAAAAATTGAAATAAATCCAGAAATGGGACAGTATAAAAATGTATATATATATATATATATATATATATATATATATATATATATATATGCTATATATATATGTATTGAGAGGAGGAAAAAACTATGCGAGGAGAGCAAGAACGAATTTCGTGCTGAGCTGCTTTATTGGCCGAATATCGATGCCAGCGGAGTCACGTTTCGTCTGAAGAGGACAGAAATGAGGGAATAGCTCAACTGTTCTTATATTTCGTTCTTGATTGCAATAGTTGAGTTAAGGGAAAATTTTCCCGAAGAATCAATACTTCATTGATTTTAAAGTTACTTAGACCCAGCGAATCATTTTATTTTTGTCGATTTTATTGGGCACAAATGACCAATTATTCAGCTTTTTGGATTTCGGACTAAATTTAATTTCCCGGAATAGTATGAGAGTGTTTTTGAGTTATTCTTCTTGAAGATCAGGTTTTCACGTGCGAGATTTCCACGAAAATTTTTTCTTCCTGAGCATGAGCTTAATTGCTGTGTTTCGTAACAAAATATTTATTCCGTCGTAATACTCGGAGAGCATCAAAATTATCGGGTGTTCTAATAGGTGCGTTGTAAATCAACGAGAATGTCATGTTTTGCAGGATAGAACTTTTTTTTTTTAAATTGGTTTCCAGCGAAGCTTCAAAGCAATACCAGATAATTGTGCAGCTCCACCAAAGGTGAGAACATTCTCAACACTTGAAACCGCCCCTGTAATGAGCCTCGGACTTATACCCCACCTAAACCCTGTAAGGTGAAAGTCGGCCTCGGTAGTATTTTTTCCATTGAAGTAGGGTCAACGTCACTCCAGACCGAAGCTTACACATTAATAAAATACTGCACAGTCGAACACTAAAGTCCGTGAACAGAATACATAGGATACAAGTTCAAGTTTTTCATAAACTTTAGTGTTCGACTGTACATATAAAACTTTTTTGATACTAGTTTCTAATAAAAACCTGATTAAACAAAAAAAGTGGGAGGGCGCCTCGCAGGAACACGCCGTGTTCTATCCTCAACTGACAACTTCCCCTTTAAAATGCCGAATGGAACTCAAATATACACTTTCAATGAACCAAATGAAACCTCAAACGTACATTTCAATCAAACATACGTATCAAATTATTTTCACAAGACTGCTCCATTAAATTAATATTTTCTCATACTTTTCAAATAAAAAAATTAATAATGCAGAAACTAAAAATCACTGAAATTGGATTTCATGAAAACACTCAAGAAGTCCCAAATTACTCTGAGTGATCTTAAGTGATCTTGTGATATAGGACGAAATATGGGAATAACTAGGGAAAATCGCGGATCCGATCGATTCTGCCCTCTACAACCACGAAACACTTCATTTTTTGATGTTTTTACTTTCAAAATGCTCCTTGCGCCCTAATTTTCATACGATTTTAACTTTTTTTTAAATGTGCGTTATATTCCAAAGAATAAAGTTAAGCATCCGTTCCACTTTATTCGCAATCGATCATAAATGAATTTTGAATTTTATACATTGTTCGCGTCTCTAGAGTAGGACTCAAGATCCATTGTTTTTAGTAATTGAACATTGTAATCATGCGTAATCAAATTTTTATCAATAAAAAAAATGGCAGGTTGAAGCTGAAAGGCGGGTTCAAAATAATATATTTCATTACGAGTGCGGAAAAGAGTTTTTTGGCTCGTGGGAGGTGCGTAGCACGAGCCGAAGGCGAGTGATATAATCCCACGAGCCAAAAAACACTTTTCCCGCGAGTATCGAACAATATTTTTCATCACAATGTGTGGAAAAGGGACGTTTTAGGCACGCTTCGCGAGCCAAAAAACACTTTTCCCGCGAGCATCGAACGATATTTTTCATCATAATGTGTGGAAAAGGGACGTTTTAAAAAGTTATTTTATGCCACTCATGCCTGAAACCGGCTGGATTACACACTCGACGCTTCGCGTCTCGTGTCTAATTCAGCCGGTTTCAGGCATCGTAACATAAAATTTTGTTCAGTACTTGTGGGGAAATTTCGTCCTTAACGTGTGTGGTTACATCACTCGCCTTCGGCTCATGCTGTAAACCCCACACACGTTAAAGACGAAATTGCCCCACACGTGCTGAAATATACTATTTTCGCACAGCGTGATAAAAAAAAATTTATGAAATTCAAAATTTATTTATTCATGGTCCATTGCGCATAAACTAGAAAGGATGCTTAACTTTAATGTTTGGAGTGTAACGAACATTAAGAAAAAAACTAGTACGAAAACTACGGTGCAAGAAGCATTTTGAAGGTAAAAACAGCAAAAAAATGGAGTTTTTCGTCCGCGGTTTTCCCTAGTTATTCCCATTTTCCGTCAGATATCACACTGTTCAATGGATCCCAAGGTGCAGTGAAGACTTTTAAAATCCACCGACGTATCCCCTTAATTGTTTTCTTACAGCATCGCTGAGTCAATGCAAACTGTAGAAGCAGAAAAAATAGCATCATGTATTCGGGCTTATACGACTGACAAACATCACGGTTTGACGAACGAAATGACTAGTAGACATGGGAATAGAATAATGACGGATAAACAACCTCTACATGTCTCCCAGCACAAACAAGCCCTGAAATTACCCAGGGCTTTGTATTCCTCGGGCGCTTTTATTCTCACTCCCTTGTGGACAAATGACATGATGGGTAACTAACGCAATAAACATTCTATAAAGGTAAATTGTTTCTTCTGTCCCTCATTCTCTTTTATGATTGTATTACAATTTTTAGAGAACTTTCATTTATATTTCAATTACTCATAAACATAGTGTTATATTGAAGCATATGCATTGTAAACATTTATTGGCTAATGACTGCATGGAATTGAATCTTGTTTTTCGTCAAATGTAGGTATAGTTCAACCCTATCAATCACCATTAATTAAATTTCACTTCACCGATTAGTTTTTGCTTCCGAATGGAAGCTTTGTAATCGTCCGATTTTCACATTCTCTAATTTTCATTGGAAATAATGTAGAATAGTCTGAAAGGTAAAAATACGAAGTTTGGCGACCATGTCCGTGTGTGAATATGTCCACCGCCACCTTCCCGATGGTCAATTTTTAGAAAGGTGAGTAACTAAATGGCTAAAATCATTCAAAAAAATTTGAAATTTTGTTAGATTATAGGTCTTAATGAGGGCTAACTCTGTGCACAATTTCAGCCCGATCGGTCAAGTAGTTTTTTAGATAAAGCGATTTGTTTTTAAATCGTTTCTCACGAATATCTTAAAATTATTGGACCGATTTAGATTTTTTTCTCAAAATATTCGTCTCGATGTCCTCTACCTAGATCAATCAAAACATGTATACCCGTCTATACAAAGTGTTCGAGCTATTCCCCTTTTTCTGTTTTTCATTAAAATCCTTGTACGCGCGCTAACGTGTGCAAAAATTGAGATATCAACTTAAAATTTGAACAGAATCTTCTTCTCGTGATAACAGAGGTTCATATTGAAGACGGGCTCAATCGCACTCGTAGTTTCGGAGATATTCAAATTAGTCCCGTATAAAGTCTCGTATAAATCTCATTGCACAATTATTCCATTCAGTAATCCCCGTCGTAGTACATGAAAGTATTTTAACATTATATTACTTCGTAAATAATCTTTTTCACAAATGCGGACCGTCTTCAGCAGAAATACTTTGCAGATTATAATCGTTGCTCATTATGCATAATATCTATTTTTTTATGGTTCTATAAAGCTCTCAAATTCCTTAAGCGTCCATCTACTAGTGGTGTTACCCTAGCTCTCATGATATTAAAGATGGGTTTTAGATGGGCGCAATCAGTCGAGATATTTAACCTTTTGTATCAATCTATTTTATCAAAAGGTTAAATATCCATTCGGAAGCTTACTACCAATGGAATTGGTAGAAAGGAAAAGAAGAAAAAGACTAATAACGCAAAAAGAAACGGTCGCATGCCCTCTGTCGAATAGGCTCAAACCCCGGCTTGTTTTGAATTTGTATTTTTTTCGAAAATCGGCTGTCCCACGATAACTAACAAAAAATGTTCTGAATTGATTGAATGATCGCTTAAAAAATTTGTTTGGATATCTTTTCGAGCAAGTTCGAAAATGAATGCGACAGCAGTAATCGTTATTTTGATTTATTTGAAAATTGGCCAAAATTTCATATTTCTTGAAAATCAGAATTCCGGGAACATATTTGAATATCATGCTTCAAATGAATTCAATCATAGCCTAAAATGTTTGTTTGAATGCCATTAATTCGAAGTTAAATGATGATTACGATGGCTATATTAGTTGATTTGATTTTTATGATTGTTGAAAATTTCAAATTTTTCATCAATTGCCCTGAAAGTGAGCATTCTGATGGTTTCTTCAAATGTGATGTTTCAAATTCATTCAAGTACATATAAATAAAATTTTTCGATTAACATTTTATCGAAGGGCAGAGAGGAGAGATAGAACCGTAAAAAAGACAATCGGATGTATCGAAGAAAGGTATAATATTGTAACTTGATTCTCCGACTTTATAATGTGAATCGCGAGAATGTGAATATCAGCCCGTTACTACGCGTGTATCTTCTTTACTGTTAACGCAAAAAAAAAATAATTACACCGTTGAAAAGCTCATAGGCGTTTTATGTAATGTAACTAAGCACAATTTTCCGATTTGTCATCCCGTTTTTACTATAACGAATGTCGATCATTTAGAGGTAGTGGAGGGGGAAGTTTTGTCGTGTTTAAATACGCGGTGCGCTCGGCCAGATGTTTTGGACAGTCGGCGCCAAAACTTTTCTTGCCCGATACGCTACCGCGTACCTCGATGTTTTTCATCACACATTGTGACGAAAAATCTCGTTCGATACTCATGGAAAAAGTATTCTGTTCGATACCTTTCCCATGAGTGAATGAATAATGAAGGTATTGTGGGAAGGTTCAATTCACTAACAAATGCGATTTGACCCATTGCCAGGGAAGAGTCGCGAATCGTCTCGGTTTGAAGCAAGTGACGGTAGAGCGAATCAGCGCGACACGTAGAGCGGTGTGAGTGTGGCGTGAAGATGTTAGTATGTAAACCGGTCCCCCACTTTTCATCACGCCAAGGTCGAAGCTAGAGACCGTGAGCGCACGACAATTTTTTTATATTTTTCATGTATGAGAGGATTATTTCAATTTCGATGATTGCAAATAAGTAGTAAATTAAAATATAACAGTTTTCAACTAAGCAATTTCATGAAAAGATTCACGGCATTCACGAATTATTTATAGGTTATACATGTCAAAATGGATAAAATTCCCACTAAAAAACAGAAAAATTGTCAGTCGAGCCGGGTGAAACTCCTTACCCTTCAAACACATCTAAAAAATTCAATTTTAATTCTTATACTCCTATTAATATTCGAGAGGCGCCGAGCGTACGGCTCTGCTCCCACCATCCTCACTACCGCCGTCTCACGCAGGGCATAGGAGTGGGGACGCCTCGTCCGTGGCAATGGGTTAATAAACTAATCACAGTATATTTGGAAGCCGTTAGAAATACGTACAAAAGTAAAGATGTAGCGGCTCGCTACATATACATTCATACACACACACACATGTGCTGACCATCGACACTGGGAGAAGATGATTGACAGGAGCACGAAACCCCTCGCGCCGTCTCACTCGCAATCATCGTGTCACAAGAAGCCAACAAGTCAACAAGAAGCCTGAACAAATAGAATGTAAATCGAGAACTAAACGATTTATATTTTTATTGCAATTTAGCAACACTATGAATTCCGAGTTCAAATCCCATCACAACCAATTTTTTTTTCAAGTGAACACGTGCTTAATTTTATTTTTGAAATTCACTTTTTGTTTACAACTGACTTTTGAATGATGGCGCTGTCGTTACATTTTCGACCAATCCGGCGTCGTTATTAATGTACCACGTATGTAGCTGAAACCATCGGTTTAATCGTTATGTAAAATAGCGTAAATAACGTTAAATAACATTTGGTAATTTTCAACTAACGATTTTTTTGGCCCAATCAAGCCTTGTTTGAGAATGTGTTCGTTTTTCTCTCAGTGTACACTGAAGATACCTCGATTGCTCACTGTAGAGTTTCAACGGAACCGTTAGTTCAAGAAAAATCGTCAACTAAAATTTTGAAAACCGTCGAATTGGAATTACACAAATAAGTACCTAATCGGTCGCTTCTCGCATAGAGGCATATCACTCCCCATCACTCTAGGTCGAATTTATGAGAATAATCATTAATGAATTGTTGGACACGAATCATCAGAAGGAATAATGTGGGAAAGGAAAATACAAATATATTTCGCAAATGAAACCCAAATAATTAATTACAGTTAATTGCATGGTATGGAACGATTTACCGCAAATATTTTTCAAACTGTGATGTTACACTATACAGAATTGATTGGAAATCATAATTAATTTCACGTTGCATATTTCCGCTTATTTTTACCTGATATATTCATCAGGACAAAATGAAAAGGAATCATGCATTGCGTGATTAGCAAACTGGAGTATGAATCATGATCATTTCATGGAACAAAACGAATTTCGAAAATGCCATGCGGAGAGAAATTTTTGATGAAAATCATCCTACCGTTCTATAAAAGTGTACCGCGAGTCATTGTTTCCTCATTTCTATCCCGATATTTAGTAAAAATTAATATATGATGATCAAATTTGATTCTAGGTTGGAGAAATTTTATCCTGATAAAAATAACAATTACCATGCCGGTGGAGTAAAAATTACTGTACCATTCGGGTAAAATTTACCAACCGTTCTAGAATTTTTGTTGCTATCTACATAAAAATTATTGGACTGGAAGGGTAAAATTTATTATGCGTCCGAATAAAATGTCTCTAACGTAGAATAAAATTTGATCATCATATCGACACCTTAATAACAGACAAGCGTATCGACATGGGGAACTCATAGAACTTATGCTTGTCTGTTATTTAGGTGTCGATATATTAATTTTTACTCGATTTCGGGATAGAAATAAGGAAAGATGACTCATGATACACTTTTATAGAACGGTAAGATAATTTTTATCAAAAATTTCTCTCCGTGCACATTGGGAAACACACCGAGCGAGAACAATAGTTTATTTGTATTGAATAAATGTGAATCAAATAAATCCAATAAACGGGGTGAAATCAAATAAACGATTCATTTAAATAAAGTTTATCCAATTCAAATAAACCATTTTTCTACATCAATAAGAAACTTGTGGCCGATTTGTCATGTTTGCATTTTATTTCATGGATATGATTCGGAACTAGTGGAGGGGGTCGTTACTTCGTGTATAGGTACACGGCACCGTTTGGCGAGTTTTGTACAGTAAAAATTTTTCCTTGGTCGATACGCTACCGCGTATTTCGATCCCGAAATGACGACCAGTTTACTGTATATGTATACACTCCGCATATTCACTCTTTATATACTTCGCATCACAATCATTCTTGTACAGTCGAACCTGTCATAAGTTATACGAAATGGCATATGGACTGTGATCAGTTATATCCCCACCAACGCTCTGTCACTCACTTCCCCTTGTCTCAAGCAAAGGAGGGGTAACCAATCAGATTCCCATTCTATGTGCAACTAACACAGAAATAGGGCCTATTTCCACCGGGGAGTTGGACAAGAGTAGAGTTGAAGTAACTCGTCGGTAGAAACACAACGATGAGTTAGCTCGGTGGAAACGAGACGGGAGTTGGCAATTACTTTCCATATAAAAGGACATCCATCGAACTTCTTTTGAGTTTATGCCAGAGTCGAATAATTGGACCTGACACATTCTACTTAGGTCTCTCCGTTCAGAACTGGATAGGTCTTGGGAAGCCTCTTCCCAAGTGCTTCCGAGACCTTTCTACCTCTGGTTATGTCCCACTTCAGCACTTGTTAGGTGTAAGCAGGACTTGCATTCAGACTTTCCAAATCCTTGCCGGTCCCCGTAATTCTATGGGCCTATATTAAATCTGCGTTCATATCCCTATTTACTCATGCGTTATTGAAATAAAAAATGCAATTATTGTTTTTTTTTTAA
>NW_021680344.1:843109-846710 GCF_001412515.2 Diachasma alloeum | reverse complement strand
TCATGCGTTCTCGGTAGCATCGAGGAGGACTTCTCAGGACCGAAAAGAACTGAGGATTCGAATGGTCTCTGGAAAAGTACGTCGCAGAACTGATTAGGACTTACCAGGTCCATCTAGGTCTGGAGAGATCTTGAAAGACCTCTGTACGTCCAATCAGAACCAAATCCTCGACTCGGGTGTCTACGCCAACAACACTTCAAGTTCGGCACGGTGGAAATAAGCCCGTACTCACCTATGGTGGAGCATGCGCAACTACGTCCAATTATTCGGATACATGCGTGAAACACGCTAGCGATGGGGGATACGATTATTACTTATGAGAGGTTGAATTAAACCGCGGAGAATACTGCGTTCGATTTTAATAAACTTTCTGAAGTCGTAAGTGTAAGTTCCAGAAATCTGCCCTACACAGAACAGTAATTGCAGTTTATGCTACACGCCGAATTATTCTTTGTGTAGCTGTTTTTATTTTGGTTTTGATGAGGGAAATTTGTAAGAAGAAAAAGTTAGGTGTGAGGAAACTGGGAGATGTGGGGACTTGAAATAAACACTCATGTTATTAAAACTTAACTGCGATATTTATTCACGATTTAAAAGATTCTGAGTTCACGAGAGTAGTGTACCTCCGATGAGGTGTTATATAACCCACGTATGATCCCCATATGATCTCCATGACCCTCATTCTGGCCCTCATTACAATCCTTGTGACCCTTATTTTGAACCTTGTGACCCTTAGTTTCTGACCGTTGATTTTTAACCCTTCTTTTCTGAGCCTTAACCCCTCACATACCGGGTTGATGCATAGTATCGACCCATGAGAATTTAAACGCTAGTGTTCAAAATTGATTATTTCCAAATCTATGAAGAATAATTCAATCAAACAAAATTGGAAACCGGAATACTGTAGCTTCAATTAAATACCGGTTTTATAACCTTCTATTCATCAGAAATAATCGAATTCAAGTCGTATGGAGCACACACTACGCTTGGTAACAGAAGGGCCCCGTCCGTGAGGTGTTAATTTTGGAATCTTAATTTTGAGCACCAAATTGTCATCACCAGAAGTCGATGTAGAGTGTTATACTACAGAGCAATATTCGTACACTTGACGCGTTTATAATAAATCTCATAAACAATATTTTCTGGACTTAAACTACTTCATTTGTGTTAACGATTGTTGGCTCTCCGAATCGCCACAATCACTACGCCCCCTCTCTCCTCAGCCCAAACCATTTGAGCCGCTGAATTTTTCTCACTATACAGTTATATACACAATGTTGATACATAAACTACGACTCGAGCTTCGAAGAACCCCGCAATATACTTGGAATTGTTTTTAGGAAATTGACTTTTCCCGGTGCCGTAGACGTATACCCTCACGAAGTGGACTTTTACTTTGGTGTTCTCTCTCGAATCCTCTGGTTCTAGTACCACCTTTCTTTAGTTCATTGAACAGGCGAGTTACAGGGCGTGACTTTTCGGCATGAGAATGTAGAGAACCGTCAGAGAGAAGATTATACAGCCCGCAGCTTTAACAGCTGCGTTTAGTCGCCCGTAGCTCAGAGTTCACCTAGACAGCAAAATATCGGGGAACGTTTTTCATCCACCTGATATACTACCGTTTCATTTTTTTCGCTGTTATGGTTTCATTTTCATTTTATTTCATTTCACTTTCACTTTCCAGCAACTCACTCCGACGCGTGACATTCGAAAACAAATGAGTAAGTTAATATAACTATGCTCGTTCAGATGCTGCCAGGTATCACACTTTAATCATTTGGATAGTTCCAAGAATCTATTAAGAGTGAAGTACGATTGGAGTTATTATGTTAGTTAATAAGAAAAGTTATAGACACCAATGAAGAGTGATTTATTGAATAATAAGAGAGAAAAATCCCATTTACATCAACTCGGGGTACGACAGAGCTAATTCTTAAGCCACAAGTTAAGAAACTCACAATTTTGCAACGTTCATATCTCCGTTACAATAGTGCAATGGGATTAAAAATCCGTTGACTAAGGTTTCGAATAGTTATGAAAATTTAATAAAAGTGCATAAATTATAGTAATATTCGGATATTTTAATGAAATATCGCCAATTAAAAGAATAGGTACAATGAAAATGGCATTGATCCTACGCTCGTTTCGCAACCAACTGTCAACTGGCAACGGACTAAACCGGATGCAAAAATCATTTAAAAGGTTGGACTGCCCAATGAAAATATAATTTATGTCATAGGTGCCCAGAATCACGCGATTCTAACCCCGCTTCGCTCGGTAGAATCGCGGATTCTGGGCCCTATGACATAAAATTGTATACGAAACTCGTGAGTAATGGTGTTTTTTGACTCGTGGGATTGTAAAACTCGCCTTCGGCTCGTTTTACAACTTCCTACGAGCCAAAAAACCCATTACGCTCTTGTTGCGTAATATACTATTTGTGCTCCCTGATATTTTTTAATGTTGTTTTATCACAAAATAAAATACTCGCGATGTAATTAGTTCGGATATAACCTTACCATATCACTCAAATCACGAAACGAGTATAGGGACATGTGTCAAACGAGCATGGGAACAAATGAGTGAGCGTACGGATATGGGACTTTTCACATTTATGGATGATTCTTTATTAAAGAATAGTAATTATTATGAACGATATAAATAAATTCCAATTCTGAAGGTTTTACTCTCTGGTATGTAATTTAAATCATGGCATCTTTACACTCATATTTCGATAGAAATATTGGATTAATGATGTGTTTACCTTAACTAGACGAGCGTAGAGTCATTGAACTTATTCCGTCAATTGAGAATTCGATGAAAACCTATAATTTTCAAACGAAATCCTTGTGATAATATTACAAAATGGAGATTTTAAAAGCAATATAAATCAGGTCTGAACGACATTTGGTGACCATTAACAAGCAAAAATATTAACGACGCAGTGCTTCATGCACTAATTGGCCTTGCATTGACAGAATGATTCCCCGAGTCGAAGATTTGGTTCTGATTGAACGTACACAGGTCTTTCAAGATCTCTCCAGACGTAGATGGACCTGGTAAGTCCTAATCAGTTCTGCGACGTACTTTTCCAGAGACCTTTCGAATCCTCAGTTCTTTTCGGTCTTAAGAAGTCCTCCTCGATGCTACCGAGAACGCGTGATTTTACGAACGGGTTAAGGGGAAGGCATGTATGCGGAGTGTTGAAATTTGTAGCCAACGAGGAGAAAGGGTTGCAGAATATATTTTAGCCACCCTCATCTCCCCGTTTGCAGGCGGTGTTTAAATAAAAAACAGTGAACGTTAATTCTGTATTTATTGACCCCCTGATGCCAATGAAACCCTCGGAGGTGACAGAAAAGGGGAAAAAAAATTTTTCATTTTCACGTGGGTCAAGGGTGAAAGTCGATTTTCGCCAAATGTTAACACTTTCATTTTTTATTTGGATAATGCATGCAAGCGTAGGGACAAGAGTGGCTAGAATAGATTCTGCTACCTTCTCCCCTTGTTGGGTAAAAATGTCAAGCCTCCACATACATGCATCTCCCCTCCACCCTCTCGTGAAATGTCGATTTTCGAGATTAAAAAAAAAACAATAATT
>NW_021680344.1:812262-839247 GCF_001412515.2 Diachasma alloeum | reverse complement strand
GCATTTTTTATTCCAATAACGCATGATTAAACAGGGATATGAACGCAGATTTAATATAGGCCCATAGAATTACGGGGACCGGCAAGGATTTGGAAAGTCTGAATACAAGTCCTGCTTACACCCAACAAGTGCTGAAATGGGACATAACCAGTGGTAGAAAGGTCTCGGAAGCACTTGGGAAGAGGCTTCCCAAGACCTATCCAGTTCTGAACGGAAAGACCTAAGTAGAACTTGTCAGGTTCAATTATTCGACTCGGGTCACTTATTCCAAACAAGATTCGTTAACCATTAACGAATGGTAAAATTGAATATGACCAAATAAATATTCATTAATAGTTAACGAATGGCTCCCTTGAAAGGTGAATGTCGAGGCAAACAAGGCTCTTCAAATATGCATTTGTTAACTATTAGCGAACGAGCATTTAGTGAGACCGAATAGACCCTAGCCTCCAATCAAATCCATTTGTTAACTATAACTAATCCTTTCTATCAGTGTGCGTAAATATCGGAATTGGGGCATTTTTTATAATCTTTCAAACAAATAATGTTGCCAGTTGTGGTCGTACTTGAATAAGCGTTTATTTGGCAACGGTTTGGTTTATTTGCAAACGGTTTGGCTTCATTTTCCTAGCTTCGGACTAAACTGAACTCGGACAATGGAACCACAAGAACGATGAATGACCCACTATCAAAAGCCTCCGGGTCCACCCACACAGTACTGTCAGGTATTCCGAGCGGTAGAATTTTTTGCCGCGCACACTCGGCCATTTTTTCGATCCTTCTCTTTCTCCTCAGTTATGAAATCTTCAGTCATAATGCAGTGCATTTCTCCACGCTTCAGCCACGTCATAGAGTGACAAAAGCGTTGGAATAAATATTTTTTGATGCCGGGGTAAGGCTCAATACGAAAATGAATGAATTCCATATCTTATGATCACTATTCCAGAAAAGAATGAACGAGTGGGAAATTGCTTTCTTCACAGCATAGTCAATATTTTTTTACTAATAAATTAGTAATTGGCTTCCGACTGAAATTTCTATGGCAATGTATCTTAAATTAAATTCAATAATTCATTGAATTCAATATTGCCCCAATGTTAGCAGCCAATGTTGCCCCGACATTAGCAACCAATATTGTCCCAACGTCGATAGCCACCATTGCCTCAACGTTGGCAGCCAACGTTGTCCTAACATTGATAACCAATATTGCCCCAACCTTGGCAGCTAACATATGGAAAAAATATATCCCCGGTGATGATATTTAAATGGGAAAAATATATCCTCGGTGATTATATTCAAATTATATATAACATATATGAAATATATAACGGATCTATTTCTGGAAAAAAACAATATCCAAAATATATGCGAGATATAAATTTGCAGATATACCCGCACACTTTTATTCAGCTTTGTAAAGATATTTTCCCGGGTTGTTCACCCAGGAAAAATCCAAACTACTTTTTAGCCGTCTCTATCGCTCGATAATTGGGCGGCAGCCGAACCTTCACGGGAGGTTTAACGAAAACCGGCCTCTGAGGCAAACTCGTCCACTCATAGAACTTCTGTTGCTGGGCAAAGGGTTGCATCAGTGTGACACGGTAGAGTGGGCGAGGTCCACCAGGAGTATCCTATACCAAACGTCATCAGCCACTATTTCAGGCTGGAAATTAAGCCTCACTGCCTAATAATCCATGCAAATTGAATTTACACTCGTCCTAGAGGGTTTTTCACTCTCTCAGTAGGTTTTCTCCTCCCGAGTATTTCGGATCGGGAGTGTTTCAGAGTTAAATGCGAATCAGCTGGGACTCCTCAGAGCCTGGGACACCGAGAGGCTGATCCGACCACAGTGGAACACTGTTACCCACTTCACGACCACCCACACTCTCGGCCACCAGTTACCGCTTCGGTCATCGCGCCTTCGGGTAGTACTAGAAATGGCGACGTATGGTCGGGCCGACAGGAGGATGGCTCTACTCCAGGCCCACGGGCCCATACGCCTCAAATCGTTCCGCCGAGACCAGATAACGCCGAAAACTACAAGGTCATCACCAAGAGTTCCGAAATAACTCTTTTCCCCGTTTGTGGGGAATGCAGGAGCATTCCCCTACATTCGCTACCATCAGTTATGCACCTGGCTGCGCTGAACTATTCGCCCACCATTCCCTTGGCCATATTTCAAGCCAACACCACAGTATCCGCCGGAGAAGTCCTTTCGACTTCCCCGCTTGAGCGTCCGCGTTCGACTAACTCAGAATCTTACTAGGGCCTTCTCCCCCTAGTCTGGATATCTCAGCGATGATAGGTCATTCCGTTCCCCTCTCCCCACCAATCAATCCGACGGGATCCTGGGGGCACCAGTCCTCTCACCTGGCTGTTGGTCCCTAGTCTACTCTGACATNAAAATCTTCAAACAATTTGCTACCGATTGGTGATAAAATTTTTTGGAAATAATGAAATACGGGGGATAACGCCTTTTTTTCAGGGGTGATTTTTCAAAAATTTATTTTAANTCCGACGGGATCCTGGGGGCACCAGTCCTCTCACCTGGCCGTTGGTCCCGAGTCTACTCTGACATAGCCTTTAGAATCGTCCAGTTGGACAGCCTGTACGTCGGCCCATTTTCCCTTAGCACATGCTGGGCGAATTCTAAAATAGCGATAGTCTAGTAACGTCCTCTAGAGTTGCAGGGGTCGCGGTTCCACCCAAAACTGCTATGCCTTCATCCTGTTATCGGTCTGTGGCTCAGATCCGATCAATTAGCCCCTCATGTATAGATATTCCGAATTTTTATTTTTTTCCTCATTGAAGTAGTTTTGAAGAAAATTGCGAGTTAATAAAAAACATTTGCTAGTTAGTACTTTTTTTTAAATTTTTTTTGGAAAATCACCTCTGAAAAAAAGGCGTTATTCCCTCTATTTCATTATTTCTAAAAAAATTTATCACCAATCGCTAGCAAATTGTTTGAAGATTTTTGCGAGTTAAAAAAAATCGTCAATGCAATCCTATTATTGTGTAAATTAACAATTCCAATTTCAACTGAAAACCAGAGTTGATGACCAGAATTTGTAACAGAGATATCAGACAAGATATGGATGTTTTTTTTTTGGCTCAAATGAAAGAGCGGCTCGAAAAATGGCGTGCTAGGACCTCTAAAGATGGTTTTGAAGCAGGGGAGACTCCTAGACCCCAATGTTCTATACATACTCCTAGACCCCATTGTCCTCCTAGACAATGATGTCACAACTCTGCTTTTCAATTGAAAACAGACATCATCTTTAGAGACATTTGTCATGTTTAGAGGCCCTAGCACGCCATTTCTCGACCCGCTCTTTCATTTGAGCCCAAAAAAACATTCATATCTTGTCTGACATCTTTGCTACAAACTCGGGTCTTCAACTCGGGCTTTCAATTGAAGGCCCGAGTTGTAGACCCGAGTTTGTAGCAGCGATGTCAGACAAGATATGAATGTTTTTTTGGGCTCAAATGAAAGAGCGGGTCGAGAAATGACGTGCTAGAGCCTCTAAACATGACAAATGTCTCTAAAGATGATATCTGTTTTCAATTGAAAAGCAGAGTTGTGACATCATTGTCTAGGAGGACAATGGGGTCTAGGAGTATGTATAGAACATTGGGGTCTAGGAGTCTCCCCTGGTTCAAAACCATCTTTAGAGGCCCTAGCACGCCATTACTCGACACGCTCTTTCATTTGAGCCCAAAAAAACATTCATATGTTGTCTGACATCTCTGCTACAAACTCGGGTCTACAACTCGGTGCTTCAATTGAAAACTCGAGTTGAAGACCCGAGTTTGTAGCAAAGATGTCAGACAAGATATGAATGTTTTTTTTAGCTCAAACGAAAGAGCGGGTCGAGAAATGGCGTGCTAGGACCTCTAAAGATGGTTTTGAACCAGGGGAGACTCCTAGACCCCAATGTTCTATACATACTCCTAGACCCCATTGTCCTCCTAGACAATGATGTCACAACTCTGCTTTTCAATTGAAAACAGATATCATCTTTAGAGACATTTGTCATGTTTAGAGGCTCTAGCACGCCATTTCTCGACCCGCTCTTTCATTTGAGCCCAAAAAAACATTCATATCTTGTCTGACATCGCTGCTACAAACTCGGGTCTACAACTCGGGCCTTCAATTGAAAACCCGAGTTGAAGACCCGAGTTTGTAGCAAAGATGTCAGACAAGATATGAATGTTTTTTTGGGCTCAAACGAAAGAGCGGGTCGAGAAATGGCGTGCTAGGACCTCTAAAGATGGTTTTGAACCAGGGGAGACTCCTAGACCCCAATGTTCTATACATACTCCTAGACCCCATTGTCCTCCTAGACAATGATGTCACAACTCTGCTTTTCAGTTGAAAACAGACATCATCTTTAGAGACATTTGTCATGTTTAGAGGCTCTAGCACGTCATTTCTCGACCCGCTCTTTCATTTGAGCCCAAAAAAACATTCATATCTTGTCTG
Source organism: Diachasma alloeum (assembly GCF_001412515.2). Lineage (NCBI taxonomy): Eukaryota > Metazoa > Arthropoda > Insecta > Hymenoptera > Braconidae > Diachasma > Diachasma alloeum. Next base: position 834,764 of record NW_021680344.1, on the reverse strand, counting down.
ACATCGCTGCTACAAACTCGGGTCATCAACTCTGGTTTTCAGTTGAAATTGGAATTGTTAATTTACACAATAATAGGACTTCATTGACGATTTTTTCTTAACTCGCAAAAATCTTCAAACACTTTGCTACCGATTGGTGATAAAATTTTTTGGAAATAATGAAATACGGGGGATAACGCCTTTTTTTCAGGGGTGATTTTTCAAAAATTTATTTTAAAAAAAGTACTAACTAGCAAATGTTTTTTATTAGCTGGCAATTTTCTTCAAAACTACTTCAATGAGGAAAAAAATAAACATTTGGAATATCTATACATGAGGGGCTAATTGATGGGATCTTGTGGCTCTTCTCATCCAGTCGCGGCGCTTTCAGTCACCTCTAGATGTCACTACTTATCTCTCTTCAATAATTTTAACTGTTCACATATCTTTTTACGGGGATTTCTACCCATAACGAGAAAATCTCGTTACAGCATATATCTGCGGATATATATTTTTTCTATGTGGACTATCATTGTCCTAACGTTAAAATTGTTTACCTTTCCCGGAATATTGGTTTCAAAATAAATTTCTTTAACAGCAGATGATGCAATCAATTTTGTGGTCGAACTTGGTCTAGATTGCATTCGGAAAAATATTTTTCGTCATTCCGACCGTAAGGCAGCGCTTGACGAATGCTACGCGTTCGTAAATTGCTGCCTACGCCCGTTATGACAAAAAATATCATTTGACATACGGCCTAAAAAAACCTTTTTCAGCTCATATGATTCCAACCTTCGCCTTCGGCTCGTACTGCAAACTCATTCGCCAGAAAATTTTTTTTCAGCCTAATGACAAAAGATACTATTAAATGAGAATTGAATTCATTGGACCAATGATTTTTTCAGTTATTATCGGAAAACAATCGGTGACATACACACACATACACACACACATTTTGATGCATACCTCCGAATCTAGTCTGAAAATAGAATATTCGAACTCCTGAGGCCAAAATTAATTACCCTAACACAAACATGGAAATTAGGGATTTGACGAATACAATGCTTCCATTCGGAAACAAAAAATCAGTATGTGGACGTTAGACGGATCGTTATTGAACGGACGAAAGATCCAATTAGCAATTTTTCTCCGGCTCTATCAACGAAGAAATTGCTTGACGTTGAACCGACGTTACGCGGCTGGGAGGGGTGATCGAAGCATTGAGCTTGATGCTGTGTTGTCTGTGGCAGTGTCACAAAGGATTGGTAGTTTCCTCGCATTGCCTCAGGCATTCCAACGTTGTTCAGTTCCCTCAACAAGAAGGAGAGAAAGGAAGTGACGGTAAAAAGTAAATGGAAAACGATTGAAAGAGAATGAACGAACTGAACGTCATAATCCAAGTGAACATTCCTGGTTACGCGCTCTATTAAAAAACATCTTATCTCTCATAGCTTGCGCTTCATTCTTTTCTCTTACTCTCGACTGCAAGCAGGACGGTCATCATCCGTTGTTATACGTAGTTCAGCAGGGGACGAAATTCTATGGGAGAAGCTTGAAGCGGAACGGAAACATCCGCACAAGCAGAGAAATCGTTTTTTTGACAGAACAAAGAAATTTCCCAAAATCAATAAATGAAATGAACGAACCAATAGCGTTCAATAATAAACCATACAGAAAATAGGCCAAAGGCCACTGAGTGCCGTGTCCCGAAGGCAAAGGCTCGACTTCTAACAACTCAAACGGTGCCAAAATGGCCTCCAGAGAAACGATTATTTTGACACCGCGAACACTCACAAGAATAATTATGCTCATCGCTTAATACACGAGAAACTCCAAGATGAACTCGTCTGCGCCCTCAGTACGGCGGCGAAATCAGGAGATGGCTGGGAAATTCAGGCAAACACAAAAGATTAAATAACAATATTTACAGAAGCTGAAAGAGCGAGAAAAAAAACGTTATTTGCGCAGTGCGACTTCTCACTGCTAAACCCCAGCGGAGAGTCTCTCGTCAGAGCAATACATCACCCCGAGGAACCTCGAGATTCTCTCCTACCCCCACCCTAATCTACCGATAATACTGCGGGAAATCTACGTTCAAATTGTGAACATTCATTTTATAATAATTCAAAAATTATCGATCCCAGAACACTGGAACTTGCATTGTGCCTCGCGGTCGGAGAAATTGATCCGCGTTGAACAGCGCAAGAGCCAACATAATCCGTCGCTCCCTCGATGCTGCAGTATAAGTTTTTTTATGTGGAGGCCTTGCGCCACAGAAATTTCGGCGAAGTGGTGGGGGTCAAACGTAGCGCCCTGAGTTGCCTGCTGGGGTGCGTCTGTCGTCTCCCACATGTACGGTGGTATGAGTACCCCTGACTTGTTATGTACGTGCTCGGTGGTGACTTCTTAGCTCCTTCCCCGATATTGCGCTCCACTCCCCTCGTTCCGAAGTTCACACATAACCCGCGGTGAGCGCGATAGCATTAGAATTGAGAGAAATAAAAAAAATAAAGAGTAAATACAAGAAAATACATCTGAAAATGTGGCCTTGGGTGATCCGACTCCTCTTTGGGATTTAATGACGAATTTTACCCCCAATAAACCGCGGTCAGTTCAGTTGAAGAACAGTACATGATTTTTATCATGTTACAATACATACATACAGACCCAAAAAATTCATTGTTTATTTCATTTTATTGAATTGAATAAAATTTCTTTTTAACTAATTTGGTCGAATTTTCAACTTAGTTGAATATTATCATCTTTATTTTCTTATTATCCCATTCCTTAACCATTACAAAGCTTCCATTCGAAAGCAAAAAACTTCCTTCCCTGTCTAAAATGATCCGCGAAAAACAAAATGTATCGGAATTGAGTATAAAATTTTCTTGAATCAAATATATTTTATTCTGAACAAATAAATTCAGATTTTTAAAATTTCATTTAATTTTGATTCAAGTACATTATTCTTGATTTGAAATTGGGGGATGGCTATTTTTATTCGAAGATAATGCTTTTGTATCAGGCTGGGTTGTAGCAAGCCCTCTCAAGTGTAATATAAGAGTGAGGCACTAAATGTCAGAATATAAAGATCAAAAAGTGGAGGTTAAAAAGTGAGGGTCAGAATATTAGGGTCAAAACATTGGGGTCAGAATATAAAATTTAAAAAAGTGGGTGTCAGGCAATGAGTGTCTAAATATAAGTTATATATTATGCTTGATCACCATTTTAGCCCTCATATAACCCTCATTGCATGACACCCACTTTTTTACTTTTATATTCTGACCCTAATTTTTTTATCCCAATATTCTGACCCTCATTTTTTAACCTCCACTTTTTGATCGTTATATTCTCACACTTAGTGTCTGACCCTTATATTACACTTGGGAGCGCTTCACGGAGAAAATTAGTTGGTGAATTTTACCAACTAGTTGTTGAAAAAATGAATTACCAACCAGTTGTTGAATTTCAACAACTAATTATTTAATTGATTTCGTAATTTTATTCAATCAATTTTGACTACCAAACTAGATGGTGAGGGCATATATATATTCAACAAATGGTTGTCGAATGAAATTAAAAAATAGTTTTTTTGAATTTCTATATATTCACTGAAATTTTTTGAAAAATATAAAAAGGGTCCAACTTTGAAAACGACTCGTTTTTCTAAGTTTTTTGAGGTTTTTCTGAGGAAATCGATGGAAGAACGAGTTGAAAAAAATTGGAATATTTTTATATGGAAAGCGTGTTCGAAGATGCACATTTTGTAAAAAAAACTCAAATCGGTTGATTTTTACGGAAGTTACAGGCATTTGAAGGTAAAACTTGCAAAAAAACATGGCGGCTCACAGGATGCCTCAAAAAATCTGAAAAAATTTGAGAAGTCAGATTTTTTCATATACAATCACAGGAAAAATCGGCAATATGATTGGCGATGGTGAGGGTTTTGACTGGGGTGAGTTCCCATGGAATACCCCATACTATGAAAGCGAAGATATACAATATAAAATCGACTTTCAATTTCCGGGTAGTACAATTACTTTTCTATCAAAACCTTAAAAAAATGAAGGTGATTGCGTTCGTCATAAAAAATGTTATATCTTATGATGTTGTACCATGATATCGACTTTTATTTCATCGTTCATCGAGAAGCTCGATAGTCGTAAACAAAACGAAACCCTCAGTATGTAAACTATTTTACATGTCATAGTACACCATATCTAGTCACATAAATCGCGAAGCTTTATCGTTCTCCGTACCTAGGAATGATAGAAATAAAGTCTTTCAATGGTATAACAAGTATCAACCCCATGCATGAAGAGAACGAATATTCCCATGTCTCATTGTGTAACAAGTTAGAGGCAGAAAATTTACGATACGTTTTGTCTGGTGAATGGGGGATTGCAGACAATATGCCATTCGAACAATCAATAAAGATGAGATTAATTTTTGCCAATGCTTAGTGAATGCTTCCCCTCTTTAGTCTGCGATTTGATGATATTATTTATCAGACAACGATGTACAGGAAAGAAGATGAAGTGGTTATTGTTTCCCCTTCAGTTCCACGTATACACAGCGATTTCGCATCCACACAATCTCGTCCAGTTCATAAAAATTACGGAATCACCTAATCCGCAATGGAGAATCGTTTTGCGGCAATTTGTATAGGAATGGAAGAGAAGAAGTCTGAAACGTTCAGTAAATTCTCAGGTTCATTACCGAACAAAGTACGAAATTGCCATGTAATTTTTCCCGAAGAAGTAAAATCTTACAGACACTTCCCGGCTTCTTATCCCTCCAAACTAAAAAATTCTTGAACGTTCAACAATTTTTATGAAGCCGGTGAATTCTTTTTACACGCCGTTCCGTAAAATTTCTCAATCGTTGGGAAAAAATTACGGAAGGCCTTGTTGTGCCCACAGCGGCGAGTCATCAGACGGGTGGTTAATTTTTACGGAATAAATCGTAGAGTTTACGTGGTGATTCGGAAAATTTCAGTTCCGACTCACACATTGTATTGAATTTTACTTCGCTCGCGAATTATGTTTCGAAATGTAATTTTTACAGTTTTTTTTCTCATGATTTTTATTGAATTTTTCTCTCCGTGTATAGGGTGTCAGAACTCCCATTCCACTTTTCGGAAGACGGAAAAGCTGAAATTTTCTATCAATAGTTTCTTTACGCCTTTTGCCACTGGGCCTGAGATAACAAGTCATTTACTAATAATGATTTTGATTTCCCCTTTTATATTTCCTTCAAGAGAATCTGCACCTCAATCTCGATTCCACTCAACTATTTCAATTTATTCAATTAAATATTAATAATATTTTGTTTCTAATATTAACATCGAGTGCTGTTTTCCCTATTATACATAATATATTGACCATGAAAATCTTGCAGGATTATCGAACTATACAATTAGAAAGTAATTGTTTTCTGCACTGAGTGAAAGATCGACATAATATGACAAAAATAATTTCTTGAGTGGAGAACATCGCATGCATATTTGATCAATTCACGCTAGGTTTCAGACAAAAAATCGGTGTTTTCCACAAACAGAAAAATGGATAGAAAAGTAGATTAGCTTTAGAAAAAAGTTTCTAAATTTTAGAAACCGACGTGTTTAACCTTCAATTTTCTAAAATCTAGAAACGTTTTTCTCAATTTTAGAAAAAAATAATTTAAAATTAATGTTTAAAATGGGAATAAATTTTAAACCAAAATATACTCAATTTTAGAATAAATATTTTCTAAAATCAAGAAAATTTCTTCAATTTTTCACGAGGAATCGATCTGCTGCACTGAAGGTAAACACCCACCACGTGGATGGCAATACTTACTTTATCAATACTGACTGTCGTTTATTTCCTTTCGACCAAAATGGAAATAGTTTGTTTGTCAACATGCCTGCGGATATTGCTTCGCCATATTCAGGCCACATACAAATGGAATGTAACTATTCGATACTAGGGGTCTACACCCCCTGCTCGCTTCGCTCGTTCCCCCCCCCCCCCTGTGTGGCTATGCGGATATGACCATGGAGGTTTGCTCAATATTTTCATTGTTAAAATTCTATTGTGAAATACATTCATTGGCCATCAAATATAATAATCCACTCAAACCACTGAAAATGTTTCAGCATGTATTTCTCCCCCCCCCCCCTAAAGGGAAGGGGATCAGGCTCCATCCAACGCCTGTCCAGTGAGGCACAACCACTCAATATTTTCCATCCATTCATATATATTCTAAAACTCCATTTATATTAGACATAACCCTTATGACCCTTAGCAACCCTATAACCCTTATGACCCTTAGCAACCCCATGACCCTTATGACCCTTAGCAACCCCATGACCCTTGTGACCCTTATGGCTCTTAGCAACCCCGTAACCCTTATGACCCTTAGCAACCCCATGATCCTTGTGACCGTTATGAACCCTGAAAATTTTTTACCGTTAGGCAACACTACTTTTTTATTTTGAACCCTATGACCCTAAGGGTTACTATTTGTGACCATTATTTTGACCCTTATAATCCTTATGACCCTTAGCGTGACCCTTGTTTTGACCCTTAATGTCCCAAGAGACCCTTAATATCCCCATAACCCTTATAAACCTTACATCCCCATGACATTTAGGACTTTTATATCCCCATAACCCTTGTTCCTAACCCTTATGTCTGACCCTTGCCCCCGACCCTTATACCTGACCCTTGTCCCTGACCCTCATTCCTGACCCTTATATTAAACGTCGTCTGAATTTTTGGGTCCCCTGAATTTTCCCTCTCATTTTTTTATCATATATAATAATATATAGAGAGATTATATAGAGATATAAATACAGTGAAAAAATAGAGGTTAAGTGCGACTGAAATTGGCGAGCTCTTAGCCTCTAAATCATCATGTCGAAGCCATAAAAAATGTAACCGTAAATAAATTCGCGATCCTAACATAGATTTTGGAGCCATCAAGTGGTCTCTAAACTAACTACTCTTGGGGAAATGTGGAGAAAACAATACACTGCCTTAGATTATTTTCAATTCGCGATGTTTCGCTTATAATTTAAGCTTCGTCACACTTCTTGACAGTGAAGTACCTAGTGATATTGATAGTAGTATCTATCTCCAGTAGATATAAATCAATCAAATGTTCATAGGGATAATGGACAAATAAGTTCACAACATCATAGTCATATTATTTTCTAAAATATTTCTAAAATATGAAAAATTGCATTCATCACACGGTCCAAAAGTATCTTCTGACGAATGTGATTATAGGCCACATTCGTCTAAAGATACTTTGTGGACCTTGTGATAAAAATAACTATTTATGAAAGATTCAATGTCTGGCACGCAATACTACCACCAGAGTAGCATTTGTCAATCCCTCCAGTGAACGACGATCGAGGAATTGATTCTTGCTGATTATGTCAAATTTTTAGAGGTAAGAGAACCTATAACGTTCCGATAGGTTGTGTGCAGACATGCGCCTCACATTCTCGCTATTTTCTGTCAGACTTATCATCATGAATATTATGATGTGTAAGACATATTTGTGGAACGTCTTACACCATGAGGAGGCTAATGGAATGAAGAGAAGTGGAAATATGAAAACTCAAGTGGAGGGACAAGGAGATGACAGATGTATTCTATGCAGGTGACTGGAATATGAAATTGGCTGCGGAGAATTGATTAGCAGAAGTGATCGTTGAAAGAAGCATGTCCACTTAATCCTTTTTCAAGTGGATTGAATGTCGCTATTCCTGAATAAAGGCATTGAATATTTTTTGGCATTTCAGATTATGTCCTTCATGAGTAAGTCCTCCTTTTACTGCAGGCGTGACCTAGAAGTTTGACGTGCAGTTATGAGACCAGAGTTGATTGTGACTGGTCGATTTTGCCAAGTCGGGAAAAGGAGAGGAAAGAGATTACCTGAAGCCAGTCCGGGTAGAGCACTGAATAACACTCTGTCGTCTAGCTTGAAATGGAAAATTCCTGATTACTTTTCCCTCATTTTAAAAAGAAGAGGATTGTTTCAAATCCGACGAAGTTCATAGAATATACCGATTGTAATTTTATGTGAGAAACGTTCAAGGAAGATATATCCAGTTTTTATTGATTTTCTTATTCAACGCAAACGGAACTTTTAACGAGTGGCAGTCCTCAGCTGTTGACGCGGAGCTCTTCTCTCTGGTAATGGAATGGGCTCTCGCCCTCCCTATTTTCTGACTAGAGGTGAAGTATTTCACTCTACGAATCGTTCCACTCGAGAAATATCATTCACCACGAGGTGAATGATGCCAAATAAAAAAGAGCTGCAGGTACCACCAGATGTGATTAGAAGAAAATCGATTCACTTGAGTTTACAAGTTTCAAAGTTCCTTTAAATTCGAAAGTCACTTTCGGTTTGAAGTGGTACCATGAATGGATAGGTTATGGAACACCTAAGACTCGAACGCGTCGAAATATGAGATTCATTAATTAGTTCAACGACTGATGAGGGATTTAATTGGCCAGATATGATAGTAATGATTTTATGATATGAAAAAAAATTTAGTTCAATTTTTTAATGCAAAAATAAAAAAATATCCCTTAAATTAAAAAGGGTGCCTGATGGATAGGATGATGGAGAGGCAAAACAAGTGTTTTTGAGTTAATGGACGACGAAGGCTAGGTTTTGGGACAGAGGGAATCTGAGGGGTCTCTATGAGTTTAACGTCATTTGAATTAATAAGAACTGTCAATTCAATGTAGATTTTTCATTATATTTTCAAGTATTTACTATACACAGGATAAAGTAAAGAAAATTAGTGTAAATCGAGATGTAAACATAAATGATATTCATTTTCACATTTCTCTACGACGCAGTCTTGTCGTCTTTGCTGGAGGACTAATTTCATCTAACATTTCTTTTTTGATTCCTTTGGCAGAAGTGGGACTGTGGAGGATGAAGTTGGATTCTTCTTTTCTTTTCCTGCCTCTGTTTCTGGCTAGAAGTGTCGGATTTGTTTGAGTCTTCTCTCTTTTTTTCTTCTCTTTTTCTTCCAAAGCTTTTTTTTTGGCGTTGATCCACAACTCGTTTTCTCAATACAGTTCTCAGGAAGTCTGGTTTTTGTTGCGATTTCCTCATTATTATTAATCGTATTTAATCCTTTAATATTCTTCTGAAGATCAGGATGATCACTATCTTTTGAAACATCCATATTTGAAGTAAGATTATTAATATTATCTTCCTGAAGACCAGAGTGCTCCCAATCTTTTTGAATTTCTATATTTCGAGTAATAATATTATTATCCTCCTGAAGATCAAGGAAAAAATTTCCATTGTGATCTTCTCCAGACCAATCCGAAAAATTATGAATACAGTTTTTCTCTGACGATTCCTGGAGAGGAATTAAATATCCATCGTCAGAAAGTTGAAAGATTCCTGTCGGACTGTTGGCTGGAAAATCTAGTTGAAGAATATCTTCTACCTCAGGAACATCTTTGGTGAGTTCATCATCTTTATCAACTATTGAATTTAGAGTCTCTTCTCCATCAAGCTGCAAAAGGAAATGTTCAAGAAAATTTTGTAGCATAGTGAAATCGGAGGACCATTCAAAAAATGATAGATCATTGTGAGAAGGAAAATTATTTTAAAAAATAGGAAATTAAATTTAGATGAAGAATCTTTGATAAAACGAATGGTGAGCACTTAATTAAGACGGAGGAAAAGGGAAGAATACCTCATCCGAGGCGTTGTGTTGTTCGCAATCGTTACGTTGTTGTTTTCCAGTTGTTGCGTCAATTTGAGAATCCTCGTGTTGATTTTTCATTCGTCGCCAGATGAAAAAAAAAAGTTTTATGACATATTTCCCCGGTCTAGTCACTTGTCTCATCAACCCCTCTGAATTCTTCGAGAAGGTCAGCGTCAATGTTCTGCTCAAGCCCTTTAAGAAGAGTAGTGGCAGAGAGATTTGCTGGTTCAGAACTGTAGGACTGGTGGTCATTGGTGGATTTGTGACGAGCATTTGTAGGAAAATGTTTTCGATAGTTTATTGAATCCGGTAAGAAAGGCCAGAGTCCTGTAGCCCTGAAGGCACTCTGGAGTAAATCTTTCTAACCACTCACGAAACGAATGGACGGCGCAAGCTGTCACCAATATTTAAACTTGAAAATACTGGCAAGGGGATTTCGTGGTATAAATTACGGTTTGGGAAGACAAATAATCCCAGATTCATGTAAAAATAAAATTATCACTTTTCAGTTCACCTTATTTTCACAAATTTAAATTTATTAGCAAAAAAACATAGTGTCCACAAACTCAGCCGTGTCCCACAACCCATCCATTCATGGTATACCCATCAGAGTACCTTATTATTGGCTTGCTCAAGAAATTGTAAAGAATATATTGTCCAGGCTCTTCATAACAAGTTCTCATCATGCATCACTTCTACGGTCAGTTAAGAACCTGGAACTGTGAATTAAAAGATTCCATAACTAATTGATGACTTTGAGAATACAAAACAAAAGTCACGAGTCAGCTATTGGATGTCACAGGCAGTAAAAGGAAGAGAAAAATGATACCGAAGGCACGATAAACAAAAATGAGAAACTGAAAAATTGAAAATTAAAAACCCCCGACGAAAAAGTTGTAAACTGACTAATTTAAAAAGGCAGAAATAAAAAAAGAATCGATATTCAATAAACTTATAAGAAAATCGATGGAGCCAGGGGACCAATTCATTTCAATACTTCAAGATTATGAGTATGTTCATAAATAATTGCCAACTTCATCGTACTATCTGTACGACCACTTGGATTCCACCGTCTATGCTGCCTGGATTATCTCTGATGGTATCCGTGCCAACTAATTACACACGCGTTTCATTATGTTTCCCTGGGTAGTTGAGCTTACACCTAACCGTTCCAAGAATACTAAACGTATTAAATTAATTGAAATGATGGAGGAATAAAATCCTCAGGTATTTGAGGATAAACCTCGTATCTACGACCACCACCTGTACCCATTGAAGGCAAAAAACAACGCTAGTCTTGGATGGTATAGAAAATTTTTTAGTAGAAGTATTATTGGATTGCCTGGAACGGTGTTCCCCTATCGAAATTATTCACCTCCACAATAAAAAAACTTCTTGAAACATGAGGAGAAATCGACCTTGATAAGAACAGCATTATGTCAAGAATTGACTTATTTCATGCCGTGATTGACAGCCTGTAAGAAGTCTGAGTCAAAGATGTGCGAATCGACACGAAAAAAAATATCCTAGAATGTGGTATATAAGTGCTTTTTTTCATGATAATTTTATTAACTATTTGTCATTTACTGTGGAAACAAACATGATAAATATTGTGGAAAACGATGAGAATCAACATATGATTTGACACAAATTCATATGCACGAGGAAATAAATAACACAAGGACCGAGGACTTTTTCTTCAACAACGTTACACGGGAATATGGAGCACGAACAACTAGTTCTATAAAAACTCTCATCAAAACCATGACAATTGAGTTACATGAATCCAGTAGGATTAAATTCCTCCTGAGATGTCGTTCGAGCTTGGCCCTACCTGAACACATTAATTCTATTTCTCTATCTCATTTTCCTGTAAGAAACATTAGTGTCAAAAAGAAACTAAAACGTATAGAGACCATTCTAAAATCCAAGATACTCAACTCTTTCATCGCTTATATCAATAGTTTTTTATTTTGCTTGACATAACTTAAAATGTACCAGATTCTGCTCAACTTTGTAAGTGTTCACTCGCACAGTATCAAGATGCTGAGGAGGTGATTGTGGGAATGTTTGTTTTTATTTGTTTATAAATAATTAAAAGTTCGTTGGTTTAAAAAATGTTTTATAAATTATTCACTGCACTCAATTTATTTTGATACAAAACAATGTTTATGAAGAATAGAAAGTTGAATTATTAAACGGATATCAAAAGGTGGAATAAAAATGTTCAGAGGTATCGAGGGGGAGTCCGTCGAATGCTCGATAATGTCGCGATGACCGAAAGAAAATTGGTTATGTCGAAAGACGTATGTCGAACGTAATCGGACGCGATGTAATTCGTTTTAATCCTTGAACAAAACAATTTAGTTAATGTTGTTGAAGTTAACCGATGTGTTACTTATGATGAAAATGCGAGAATTTAGTATTTTCGTGAAAGGACACGGACCATGAAGAGAGGTGTATATTGCAAACTATTTTGGTTGGCTCGGCGGTACAAATTTTCCGACATTGCAAATACAACGTTCCTATTGGTTCGGAGGCGGCGACCGAAGAGAAGCGTTGGAGTTGAGTTGAGTCCGCGTGGGTTCCTGAAAATGAGGTATGGGAAAATTCAAGGAATCCATGAGGCCCGGGAAAACCGATCGTTAGGGACTGCTGAGGGTAATAATCACAAAGGTGAAAGAAAAGCCTTTATGTTTGGAGTTATAAACCAACTCAAATGTGACAACTGTTTTGAGTGGAGGGATTAACGAGGATTAGAGTATCGAGAGCGATGATTAAAATTTCCAGAATTCGGGAAAATATCGACCGTAATATAATCTTTGTTTTCGAAAAAGACAACAACTGTACTGACCGTGACAAATGACGGGAAAAATTCGATTATTGTGACGAAGACACGAGGGATTAAAATATTTCACCGCAGACCCGCAATAAAACGATTTACGCGAGTAGAAATTGAATTCTAGGAAATTTGAAATATTTAATGTCCTGGGAAATTTGAGTTTTAATATTTTCGAAGTAAAAAAAGTGAATTGATCAGGAGAACATCTTTCTGCGCCAGAACAGTAAGTGTTCTACTGGATTTCATACAATGATATTTGACTTGTATAGATGATAATTAGTAATTCGGTGATTTTTGTCAATTTGTTGTTTACAGAGAAATAAAGATAATGGGTTTTTGTTCTAATGAGAACCTCGAAATCTGAGGTCGAAACGTCGACAAGTATGCACATCATCTTTAATTGATTTGATGTTTTATTTAATGACCGCAAGGCCAATTAATCCTTGAATTATTGATTTTACAACGGTCGATAACATAATACCTTTACAATAAATAACACAACTATTTAATCCATAACACAACACTCAAAGCACAACAATCAACGCAATTCCTCTCAAATATTTACCATTTCATTGAAATAAATGAGCAATATCGATTATTCCTTTCCCAGGGAACCCAACAAAATGGATAACAACACTCTGAAATTCCAAACACAAACCCAGATTTTACCTATATTCTTACAAAAGATAAGAGAACCTAATAGTATATTTCGTCATTAGGCCGAAAAAAACTTTTCTAGTGAATATGAGAATCATGTGAGCTAGAACAGTTTTGTTAGGCCGTGTGACAATAGTTATTGTGTCACAAGGCCCGTAAGTGGAGGTTTGCGATGAGTGCTGCTAACTCACACGAATCGCAAACCGACACTACGGGCCGAGTAGCACATACTATTTTTTGTCATGAATGCCCGGGGGTGGGGGGGAGGGCGAAGCCTCCCTGTGGGGCATTCTTCAGGCCCCACTGAAGAAAGACCAAATAAACAAAATTGAAAAGAGGGAAATGATAAATTATAAATTCTAAATTAACGGACCGATCTAGGATGAAAAAATGAAGTAGAATGTGTCACAAGGTAAAATTCAACTATTTGTGCTGACGTACTTGCTGCGTCGTCACTGGTATTATTCACTTCACTAAAAATGTCTTGTGACTCCTCTTCGTCACTGTCGAGTATAATGAAATTCATTTCGCTCTTTTGTTTAACGGAATTTGTTACGCTTTTCCTCGTGAATTTTGGCTTTTGGTGGCAAACTATAGTTCAGCCGCACGACCTATAGTGTAAGAGGGACTCATTTCACGTCTTACTTAACAGGCCATGGCCCGTAAATCGTGAAATCGGGGCTAGTTTTTACTTACCGGCCCATGGCCTGGTAAATCCCACTTACGGGTTCTAAAACACACCACGAAAACGCTACTTAACGGGCATGAATGACAAACACGATATTTATTGACGGAATTTCAATTTGACAAAAGTTGAATTAACCAATAGTTCACTTTTCCAAGTTGAATTTAACCAGGTTTTTTTAAATGAAGTTTTTTTGACGAAGTTTTTTAGACGTCCTTCGCATGTGGCAGTGAACCCACTCTCCGGTACGATCGCAAAGCGATGGGTTCACTAAAATTTCGAGAAATTTCATAACTGAAAAAGTACAGGAGTCCATTATGCTCTAGGGGTCCACTGTACCCGGTTGTCCATTTTCCCCTACCCTCCCCTATTTCCCAACGATGCTACTTTATAGTCAGCCCCGCAACCAACCTCAACTATCCGACGATATGTGTAGAAAATCACCTTATTTGTTATGTCCTTCTACCAAACCCCTAACACGTTCACGAGGAGTTCGTGGTACACTCAGTATGGGTCGACAGGTCGTACTGTATATTTCACGTCTTTTCCCCAAAGGCAACTAATGTCAACTTCAACACTTCTTCTTATTCTGTAATTATCTAGGAAATCCTCTTCGTAATGAAAATCGTGCAATTAGTTTCGTTAGTGGAGATGCAAAAATGGAAATTCATTGATCCATCGCGAGCTCCGGGGACTCACCGGGAAAACTTTCTGAAAGCACTCAAGTCTTAACTCAGAAATGTTCCGAATCTCGATATCAACACTTCATCCGCACAAACTTCAGTTACCTCAGGAGTCAGCGAACAGAATGTTGTATGAATCATTTACAGGAAGAAAATGTGTCGTGTGTTGCACACCATTTACTTCTGTTGTGCAGACAACCTTAACATGATGGGGAACTTAGTGTAGTAGATGTTCACTCAACTGTCGAATTTTGTTAGGTGTACTTCATCTCAGAATGCAAACTACCAAGGACTGAAGTTGTAACTTTTCATTAACCAATCCATTGTCGTGTGGAATGATATTCATATTTATTTATGTCACCAATGGATAAAATACATCTTCCATCATGAATTTTCATTGAATCCGACTATAAACTAATGTCCTGTGGAAACCTGGTGTATTTATCCAACGATTACGTCACGAATCAGTGAATCACAGGTGAAGATCCTGAGCGTATTTCACCATTGGAGCTCAACTAAATTTCCTCATGATATAAAGTGGTATATAGCCGTCCCAAATTGCTAGATATTCGTCATCCATCATACGGCAAAAACTGAATTATCACATTCAAATCTGAGATGTTTCAGGAAATGTCTTATATCTTTTAGTAATGACCATACAGGTAGAAATTTTTTGCATCAATTTCAGTGGTCGCGGACAATTGGTTGCCGAGATCTTCAAACACGCCAAATTTACTCATCACAATGAATTATTCAAGAAATTGAAATTTGGCTTGCGTCATAGAAGAATCGGTCAAGTATTTTCAGTAAAAAATTCAAAATTTTTGAGGGAAATTTTCTTGGAAAACGAGATGATGTAATATGATTGAATCGGTTCGATACCATATTTCCATCTACACATCTTTTCATGCAAAACATACACATATAAAAAATGCATTACAAAAAAATCAACTAGTTCACTGCAAAAACGATTTCACTGACTTTCGAAATAGCTTTTCCAAATGCCTCTTAGAATTCGAGAATTCGAAAAAATGATTTTTCATTGTTAATGAAAAGGGTCAATACATCCAATCAGTAATTAACGGCCTGGTGACGATGTCGGGAAACCTAATAAGTATATATTTCGGATAATATAAGGGCCGCCTCATTCGAAGTGAATAGAATGGGGTTAGCCAGATTGGAAAATAATCAAGGGATTGTCTAGCTCCCCCGTTATCATCTTTTCAATCTTCTCTCATCGTTAAGAAAGCAAGGAAAGAAAAATTTGCGATCAGAGGAGAGGACGTATTGAGTATCAAAATGCTGAATGCAACGATCCATTGCAGGATTCACTGACGGATTGTTTCGGTGAAAACTACAAGCGAAAAGGAGAGGAACAGTTAAAAAAAAAAGTTTCAAAGCCAGAAGTCATGGGAGACATGCTGGCCGCTCACTGTTTCTTCCGTTGTCTCTTAAGACGAAAGTTGGACCGTGAAAAGAAACAAACTTTGGTTGCTCTCCAAAACATTAAAAGAAAAGTATTTTTCGAAGAAATATATTTGCGGAAGTAGCTTCAGCTGTTAGCTTGTCCTATAGATATTGCCAACGCGATGAGAAAATTAACCTCCGGTACCTGCAGTCTTTCTCATCTTTTAACTTTCTCAGATAGAAATGAACATCGCATGAAAGAATTCATATCCAAAAGGAGATGAACCCTGAGTGGAAATTTGCTCATGTTGGCTGGGCCTACCGGACTTCATCTTGTACCTGATATGTGGACGTCCACATGAAAAGGGACCACTTTGTCGATTCTAGTTTTCAAGATATTCACGTTTCTGTCTCAGCAACTCCCATTTACATCAACGTTGAATTGTTTTTTTCATCTTCTCCGGCGACGTCATTTTTGACCCTATGAGGATCATTTTGAATCAAAATGTGCGAAATATTATAAATATTATCAGAGTGTACATAACTTCATATCGACAAAGTGGTCCCTGTTCATGCGGACGTCCGCATATAATGTCCTTCCAATAGGAGTACATACATGTGTGGAAAGGGATAAATTTTCCCCATAAACACCTGAGATTACTAGGTGATGCGAATCCCGATCATTCCTTTCCCATTGATGGTTGACTCACCGGTCACCATCAAGGGGAGAGTATAGGATTTCGTTCAACGGTCTGGCTTCTGCACTAATCAATTTTCTCTCTGGTTGCAAGTGATGCGCTGGATTTGACCAATAAACAATTGGAGCTCGGGTTTGTGCTACAAAGTCGTGGAAACGATAAACGATAAATAACACCTCCTATACTCCAGTAAAAAAAAAGTTCAATTACACTGGTGTACTAGAGGGAATACAATGAAACAGCAATTACTTCATTCAACTGTTATCGATTCAATGATTCTTTGTTGTGGTTAATTGAACGGGAGCCATCAGCGTGAAAGGACGTGCGATGAGCCGTGACTGTCGGGTTTCCGTAGTTCAGTTGGGAACCACTCGGTGGAGCGGCATTGATTTTGGTCTAAAAAAGACAAGGAGAGTTATTTCTCAATGAGTCGACGGGCTGGGAACTTCTGAAATCATGGTTTCATAGGCAACTGAAATCAATTTGCAGTCACGTCTGAAATTTATGAAATCGCTGGCATCATTGAAATCATCGAAATCTCTTGAAGTCACAATGAAATCATTTGCAGTCAATGAAATCATGTGAAATCACAAAATAGTATGTTTCGTGATTAGGCCGAAAAAAACTTTTCTGGTGAATATGAGTTTACAGCCCGAGTCGAAGGCAAGGGTTGCAATTATATGAGCTAGAAAAGTTTTTTTAGGCCGTATTTCGAATGATATTTTTTGTCATAACGGCTGTAAGTAGCAATTTACGGACGCGTAGGCGGTTGTACACCGCTGCCTTACGACCGGAATAACGAAAATCACTATACACTGATAAAAATGATGAAACGATTCAGTTGCACCAAACGAGGCTTCTTGACTGTTACCACGATTCGTTAACTATTAACGAATCGTGGTAATAGTTAAAAAGTCTCGTTTGAGGACTCAGGACACATATCACTGTCGCCCTAGTAGAAATTTTGACCGGCAGGGCGACATTCGGTGGGCGCGCGCGCCCGTACATTTGGTCTCGTATATTGGGTGCGCTAGCGGGGACATTCCGACACTATTCATACGTATACTATACGAGAGTCGCCCCTGGAAAATCCGGGCGACGTCGCTCGGACATTTGATTTCTACGAGGGCGTCCAAATCGCACTTTGTACGAAATCACGTTTATTATTTTTTTTCGTGGAATATATGTACACTCCGAGAATCTCCGTTCTGATTTGGGTCCGCTTCGGATTTAGGTATATTATAAAAGAAGATTCAGATACGTTACTACCACAGCGGATGACAGCTCAAGAGTATGTCGGGATCCACCAGTATCTAAAGACTATTTCATCTACAACTTTTGATGATAAGGGGACTGTTGACCAAAGTATTTTGAGAGAAGTAAAAAAATACTTCTAGCAATGGTAATTAGTTTATTAGACATACAAGTAATAATTTGTAATCGTCCTTTAATATTTTGTGACAATAAAATCGTTAGTTCTGATAAATAATTTTTAGGTCTCAATTATTATTTAAGTTCTGTACGATTTAATGATTTCAATTATGCAGAAGTTATTGATTTCACTTGGGTAAGGTCGCTGAAATCTTGATGAATCACGAAATCACTGATATTGAAACTTCCAATAGCTGAAATCATAAATTCAATGAAACTATTGAAATCACTAATATAATCAGAAAGATGTTGAATAATTCCCAGTCCTGAAGTAAAGTCAGATCACCACATAAATAACAACTTGACACTCGTCCCGGAGACTCAATTCATCACAACACCAAAATTCGACTGGATAAATTCCGACTTTTTTTTTTTATTGTAGCATCAACTCTGATGGGTTATTTACAAAACAAAACAAAATGGTACAAATTATCTTTTGTCTAATACTAACTACTTGTTACAAAATATATTTTGTCTAATCCTAACTACTTGGGTCTAGGTAAACTTTTAACATTTAGATTTTTATCTTACATTTTTTTACAAATTGATGAATGATTTTCAGTGGTTCTAAATTTTTGGCTACTAGGAATGCAGCTATGGTGAACGGTCTGGGACATCTATGTTTGATTAATTTTTTATTCATTCCTTCTCGTTCTAGCTCGGAATATTCTGTACATTCCCACAGGACATAATTAATGTCCTGCACTTCCGCACCACAGCTGCACCCTTTTGTATCCGCAAGTCCTACTCTCTCCAATGATTTATTTAAATGATAGTGGACAGCACGCACCCTGTTAACCCACACAACTAATTCCCTAGGGAGCTTGGCCCGATGATACAAATTCCAACTTATGTGTATAAATTCTATAAATCTCCCACCACAATACATTCTGGAGATCTGAGCCCTCTGTGTTGGAGATGGCCATTTTCAGAAATCAGATTATTGTTTATATTAATAAACACTGACTTTGATGTATAAATCATCGAAATTTTTTTAGATGTCATGTCATGTCTTGTTACAATTTATCAGAATTTCATTGCTGACCCAAATCATAAATATCAGATTTTATTTATTTGTCGAAAAGTTGACAGTTTCTGATAAATCCACGGGGAACCAGTAATTGATTATTAAATGATTCATATTTTTTTGAATGTTCTCAAAGCTCAATCCTCTTCTGTGACAGACATTTAAATTACTATGTCTCTCCCAGGAATAATACTTGATTATCCTTAAGTTCGAAATTACGGGTAACCAATCAGGAAAATTCTGATTTCATAGAGATAATATCTGAAATCACCCTCCAATAGTATATATGTAGATATGAGACTAAGACTACATCTTCCCCTTTGGTTGTTGTTGCGTCAACGAGCTTGTAACGTGTCTTGGTGTGGACACAGCTTCCTGATAGGTAATCGATTTTCATTAATGGCTTTTACTCCACCAACTTCAAATGTCGTTGGGGAATCTAACCTTCGTCGTAGGCACCCTCCATAAGACGGAGACAGGAAAATTATCGGGGATATTCTCTGAGCGTGAGTGCAAAGACGAAACGAAATGCAAAGTTCTTCTCACCAGATCAATCTTTCATCACTTTTGATCGTTTTAGGACTTTTCAATGTTTTGTTTTAACTGTATAAATGCCGAAAGTTATCGTTATTGTTCAAAACTGAGGCCCATCCATCTCCAGGAGATGATAATGCTGAATATCAACGTGCTTTGGTTTTAAAAGATATTAATAACTTTCAGGAGGCAATTTATTTGGAAATTTTGAAGGAGCGGTGGATTTCTGTTACCCCTTGAAGACAATTTTCGTGATTTAGGTAATTACATCAATTGATATAACTTCTTCTCGTGTACAATCTACTTCAAGTGGACTCCATCCTCACTCTTCATTTCTCCCCTTGTGTTTCATATCGAATCATTATTTCCCGAAACGCTCAGCCGCATTCAATAGCGCAACTGCAGAAGTGAAATGTCAAAAACGTGACAAACTGAAATTGACTCGTCTAACAAAATTAATGATGTAATGTTATTACTTGGAATCGACCGATTATGCTTATTATTCAAGGCTGCACTGACTACAGCCTTTCATGATAGAGTATGGAAACTTCCTCCTGAGCAAACTCATGACCACGTTAGACCTACTAATTGGTAGTCGAGGAGAAACTCAATTTCTATAATAGTCCACTGTAACCTTCCGAGTTCACTCTATCAAATCCTGTGGTCCTCTCTCGTCGCCTATCGTGGTTCGCTCAAATAGTTGTAGACGAAAAACTACACGGAGAGAAATGTACGAGAAAAATTACCGTGCCCGCACAGTAAAGTTGGTTCAGATGGTCTTTCCAGGCCAAATGTACCGCAAAGAGTAGGAAAAAGTACTGTTGCACGAGTCATTTTTCGGATAAATGTGGGGAAAAATTCTTGTGCAGCACGGTAAAATCGAAGCGACAGTGAATTTTTACGAGAAATACGAGAAAAATTATGACACTGACTGGCAAATTTTTCCGGTGCTCTACCAGAATCCTAGGACCCGATCGCGCATTCGTAAGATTTCGGTACTCTTCGTCCCCCCTCCGCAACCACGAACATCGACTCAACGTGACCAGATGATTTATTCCGTCGCCTCCTCTAGCCTCCTCTCTCACATATCTCCTTACTGAAACCCCAGGTTAATGTTTTTCATAATATCAATTCAGTGAAATATTAATTAGTGTTGTGATAAAACGGTTAAGAAATAAAATAAGTGCCCTTTATTTTCGCTTCATGAGGTGTATAACGCTGTAGATATACATTGGCCTGTCAAACGTTCCACATACGTTTGCCGCGCATTCCGCTTTTAATATGGGAGAGAGGATATGGAGGAGAGGTTAAAATAAAATTAATAGGATGATATGCTGAATGACAATGTTTACTCATTTTTAACTATTGAATGAAATTTATCATGTAATAGAAAACAGTCAGGGATCAAGCTTTTATTGTGCGTTACCGGAATTTTTACTATGCAGCACCGGAATTTTTCTGGTGCTAGACAATTGAACCCACTTTACCAGACGGCACGGTAATTTTTGCCTGAATTTCGCCTGAAAAATTCTGGAATTTTTTTCTCCGTGTAACTAGGATTTCAGGATTCTACTCAGAATTTTTCGCAAAGGATTTGGGAAAGGTGAAGAATTCTTCACTGTGAAAAATTTTTGACTGAAATTTTCAGGGCATTTTTTCGAAATTTCAATAAGTAATAATTTCACTACCGATGTCCAGTGGTCGCGGTCGTTAAGTCGTATGGTTCCGGTTGACGACTAGGCAGTTAGGGTTCGAAATTCCAGCCGGAATGGAATTTGTAACTTCTCTTCGCAGGCGTTTGATCTTTGACATGGTGACTGGGGTTCAGATCCTAGCAGGGAAGGCCGCTTAACTTATCTAAAAGGGGTTAAGGAGTCACTTTGGCCGACTTCTTCCTGGAACGGCAGGTTGCGAATAGAGTAACCGACTGTACCGACTTGGTTTTCCGTGATTCTGCGACTGTACCGTGATTTCCATGATGAAATCAATCAATCTACAATAACTTACTAAAAATCGAATTAAATCTGCTTTATCATGTACGATTTTGAAGAATAGTGAATGCTCTTCAAAACGTAAAACGAAAAATCCAACCAAACTTAATTTCCCAAGCGAACCATGAAAATTCAATTTTTGCCTAAAACTCTCATAAGTTAATGAAAAATGGGCACAATTGGCCAAATCAGGTCTCATTTCCAAGCTTATTTAATAAAAAAAAAGAAAAGGACTTGAGCATAAAAAGCAAAGGAAAAACCTTGGTTACGGACACGGTTTTTTCTACAGGGGAATTTCATCATTGAAGATTCGTAAATTGATGAGAAAATCAATGGAACGTTCAAATTTTTATTCAATATTGACAGTAACATTAAAAGTCATTAAATTCGATGAAATGATTCTCATTTCATGTTTTCGCGCAAAAATAAGACCATTTTTCCTCATAAATTACCTTTTATGGATACCAGAACATGACACGTAGTGCCCGCGGGAGGATGATGGTAATTAACCAGGATTTCGGTACACACAATAAACAGGAAACCCTCGTCGATGCGCATTCAATCATGCAGTGGTCATGTCCAATAGAGACGTGAATTGATCCGGAATTTGGATAATTGTCACGTTCTACCAAAGTGGATTATGCATCAGCACCTTACATGGCTCCTAGGATTGATCCGACAAATTCCAATCAACATACCCGGGTAGAAATTCAACCGGGGATTCAGCCGCAACTCGGGTGAGCGCGAGCTCAGCCTCGGCTTGCCGCTTGACCCGAGTTCACGCCGCGACACGCCGCTCCATACCGGCTCACAGTCAAACGCTCATCAGACGGCA
>NW_021680344.1:805933-812112 GCF_001412515.2 Diachasma alloeum | reverse complement strand
CCATATATCTCCGCACTGTGAGGAAGAAAGCCAAATTTTATGGGTTGTTATTTTGAAGCGAGTCACAGTATATTCGATGACAGAGGGAAAAATCAGTCAATTTCAAATTTTATAGAAAGTTCAGTGGAATTCCATTTTTTTTATAGTAAGAAGACAAGGATTTTCCAAAGTGTTCAAATTTTAAATCGATATGCTAAAAATGCATAATATCATTCTATTTCACCCTCCACTCGAAATGACACGACTCAATCGGAGCTGAGTTCTAAGCGTTGAGCCACAGCTCAAACTCAAGTGCCGGGTTATACGTTTCAGTGAATTGTTCTACCTTGTATTTTCAGATTAATCCCATTCGATTAGTTAATATCACGTTATTTCTGATGAGCTTGTGATTGTTCATCTGAAAAAGCATGCCATCTTCACATTTATTCGATTGTTTTTTCGCTCAAATCACGATGCCATCGGACCTGTCAAATCATTATTGAGGTTAAGTATACTGGGATTGAGTAATTGGAGATGAACCTGAGGTTGAGCAGTGGCCATTCAACTAAAGCCCGGCGAAGCGTTCGCGTAATAGTCTAACGCTGGGCTGTGAGCGCGTGACGCGGCTCAACCTCGGGTACATGTGACGCGCGTGGAGTTTATCCCAAGCTGGGGCGGAGTGGCGTATTTCTAGCTGGGATACGGGTTCCGAGCCGAGCTCGAGCGGCGTGATTTCTACCCGGGTATCTCACAACAGAAGAGACTTATGACATTTGAATTTATTCGACGGATAGAATCCACTCACTATTGGATTTCCATTGACTATTCTATTAGATTACCGCCGATTATATCGGGAAATGCAGTTTTCCTGTTTTTTTTTAATGAACCTGTTCAAAAGAAAATAACGTATAGGGAAATGATATAGAGAAAAGATTGAGTTTGATCTTCTCGGCAACTAAATTTGTTGTGATTTTATTAAATAGAAACCTATCGGCTTACATTTTCCTAGTGTTGCTTAAATTTTTCATGAAATGGGGAAAATTTGAAAATTTCATTCATTTCCAATCGAATAAGTTATATTGAAAAATCAAAATCTATGAACTTTTTCAATAAAATATATTTTTTTAATCAGAAAAAAGCTGCGGAATTTTGAAATAGAATCGGCAGAAGAATAACAGAATTTCAACAGAAATCCAATAGAATTTTCTAGAGAATGCACTATGTTTTTTCATAAAATTTTCTCGGGCATCCAACGCACTCGAAGTGAGAAGTAAAATTCACATTTTTGATGGCGCAGTTCAGTTCTTCCAAATGGACACGTTGTAATCATTCAAATTTAACATCTGAATTTTTCGTGTCAGGGTAACTAAATATTGGTTTAAAAAGTCCGAATATACCATATTTTAATGGTGTCTGTAGGTATGTATATGTGTGTGTCGCCTTCTTTTTTTAGTTCTTTTATGAGGGATCAATGGAATTTCATAAATTTTCTCATATATATAGACTTTAATAAGCTCAGGTCATTGACATCAATTGACATTCTATTTTTCATAAAGTTTCGGAAATATTTGTATTTTTTCAAAAATCGATTTTCAATTATCACGCAAACAATTATCATGGAAATGGAATTAATTACGACTTTAAATATGGATATGAATATTCTTTCGATTCTACCCGAGTATTATGAGAATTGCAACATTCGTTGTTAAGTTAGAGCATATTGTTTATGAGATGTTTTTCATTTATTTCGTACTACAAAAATTATCAGCAATATTAATTGAATTATGGCTCACGAAATTTTGATGCTTTCTCGATGAAGTGAAACTAGATGGAAATAGAATTATTATTCATGTAGTTGCACAATAGGCTTCCGAGCTTT
Organism: Diachasma alloeum; assembly: GCF_001412515.2. NCBI lineage: Eukaryota > Metazoa > Arthropoda > Insecta > Hymenoptera > Braconidae > Diachasma > Diachasma alloeum. The sequence goes on along the minus strand of NW_021680344.1, from coordinate 810,254 downwards.
TCGTATCAAGACACTTCTTCGTCTTATCCATATTCATTAGCGATCTCGACTAAATCTCAACTCAATCCTGGTTAAACATGGCTTAAGTCTTGACTATATACTGACTAACTCCTGACTAATCTATAGTCATCGCCCATAGTATGGACTATATTCTGATCAACTCCTGAGTAAACGTTGGGCAAATCTTAATTGACCTTGACTGAAACTCTGGCTAAATTTCGAACTAATCCATGTTGAATCTGTGTTAAATGGTGATTAAATCTCGACTACATCGTAACTAAACGTAGACTAAACTCTGATTGATCGAGTTTGGGGTTTATGAGGGTCTTAGATAGATCTTAAATTATTGTGCGTCCTGAGCCCTCAGGTATTTGGCTTCAGGTATGCTAAGAAGAACATTTTAGGGTAAGCAATAAAAACAATATCTTTTTAAATACCGATAATTCACTCAATTTCTGCACAACGTTGAGTTGAATCCCAACTGATTTTTACCTGAATTTCAATTGAACAATTCCTAAACTTTAAACTCTCATCTTAAAATGGCTCACGATTCTATTTTCAATGGAGAATCTGAAAAAAGAATGAACTCATAACCAGAAATTTAATCGAATTTCCATATGCACTAATTTTAGAACATTGAAATGAACTCAATAAATTCTATAAGTAAAGCGTAGAAGAAAAATAGTATTCTGAAATGAAAGATTCATTCCGAAGCAATTCGCTAGTTTATTAGAAAGAGTAGGGGAGGGTGGGGCAAAACGCCCCCCCTTCAATTGTCAATAACTTGTGAATGACATTGTGAAAATTCCCATTTTCAACTTCATTTTGAAGATAATTTTTCATTCTTCAAAACGAGCTCTAACTCATCCCAATCGGATTATTGAATCGGAAAATATTGACGATTAAAGGGGGGCCGTTTTGCCCCATCCTCCCCTACCTATACTTAAGAGTAACTATAATTAATCTTTAAAAAATGCGATTATATCCACTTGTTTTTAAATCGTTAGTGTAGCTAGGAATTATATGAGGTCTATTCGAGGATTAGAAAATGAATTTTCCATGGAATAACGAGGGTGCTCCGCCTCTAAAGTTTTACGATCATCCGAAAGTAGTGGGACTCGAGGCTCTGTAAAATCGTTTCGTATGTTTTTATGGGAAAATTTACAACGTTTAACGGAAACAGTTCACTTTCCGGTGCAGGCAAGTGAATCGCTTTGCAGTCTCCACTCGCTCTCCACTGGTCTTCGTCCACTATATACTTTTCGCTAGGATTCCCAGATACTGGTCTGTACGAAACGACTACTTTTGTAACTTCCCGTATGATCGTAGCGCGTCGGGGGTAAGGACACAAATTTAACGAGCGGATCTTGAAGCTATCCGATGGCACTTAAAACGATGATATTGGATTCCACAACTGTTCCAAAAAATACTTTCTGGATCGGAACCCTCTTTCTTAAATGAAATAGTATGAATATTTCCGATTCGGTCAGTGTACTGAGTAGTCCCCTTGAGCCCCGGAGCCAAAGTCGCATACAAGCGTGCGACAAAAAATTTGGTAAAACTATGGAAATTCGAATCCAATGAAGTTTACGACTTCATGTACAAATATGACGTGTTCCACCTTCAGTCATTTACGTCGTTTGTCAGTTGACATATTCATTCACTGTAAACAATGCATATGTGGAGAGCTTCCTGCATGTTGTCTATTGTCTACCTGTAATATTTGCCATGTTTTAAATTTAATCTCATTATCGGAGCATAATGAATGAAGCATAAAAGACGGGTAGTGAATTTGATCTCTCTCGAGCCTGAAAAGTAAGATATTTGTCCCTAAAACGAAAACGAATGGTGAAAATATGATGAGAATTTAGAAGTGATCCGCATGGAAAAAATATATATCTGTAGATATATCTCAAATATACCCAATTTAAATGTGCAAATATATCCGTAAATTTATATCTTGAATATTGCTTTTGTGCCAAAAATATGTCCGAGATATATCTCACATAAATGTTACATATAATTTAGATACAATCACCGGGGATATATTTTTTTCCGTACGGGGAGGTGAATGCTATTCTCATAGATTCCATTAGCCGAATGAAACCCATTGATTACTTACTTAATCCGAATGAGTGCGGAAAACCGATATATTGTTGGGTCTATCAATAAGCGAAATAGAATATTTTATATATTTTATTTTTTCATAATCGCGTGCATATTTATTTGAGCATCGTAACACAGGTTCTACCATCCACTGTATTGGGGTTTTCTTCTGTTTTATTTTGCGCCCTTTGGCAAGTGAATTACAGTCATTCGTATGTGCGTGACATACATCAGTATCTCACATGCAGGGTAGAAAGCCAATTTTTGTCATTCTCTGTGTGTTTTTCGAAAAGTGATCTCTTTCTAACTGCGAAACAAATAGAATCATGTTTCTCTCCGGCAGCGGAAGGAAAATTCATGGAAACAAAAACTAGGGAAAACATGAATATGTGTATATACACAAACGGTCGCAACTATGCTAGGCATGTTTTTTTCGCATTGTATCAATATTTTCGCTTCTGTATGAAGTGTATACAAGGTGGTCCATTTTAAACACGATAGTTGAAAAACTCTTCGGGGATGTAAGAGACAACAAAATCCAAGGTAAGTGAGGGGGTTATATCGTAAATTATGTCCATCCATAGCCATATACTGTGGAGGCACCAGTACCTGAACGTGTAAGAATTTCCCAGCAATAAAATTCGTTTTTCTCCTTATTCAGATGAAAAAAGTTAATTCTTTGTAAATCTGAATATCCGCGTAGAAAAAAATCAATTAGATATAAAATTCATGCATCTGTGAATAATAATAAAAGAAAATTGACAAGTTGGTCGAAACGGCAGTACCCGAACGGTTGAATGGCTCTTGATCAGTACCTGAACGACCAAAGCCCTAAACCCGAACTGTGCAGTTTCTTGTGCTCGTTTACCACGTTAAATGATTCTGTCAACGTGTCGAGTTAATTAAAGTCTTTATTTAATTAGTTATATATACAATTGTTATAGTTTTCTCATAAAGAGTCGTCTTTGGTATTTGGTAGAGTCTGCTCACTGCTCCTAAGCTTTGCCCAGTTTCCAGATCTGCAGGTACCTTCTCCAACTCCTCTTGCATTGTAATTTTGTTCCTTTCTCTTTTTTAATCTTCCCCTGTAACAGATCAATCATTAAACAATAAATTTAATCCTCGGAATAATATTTTGATCAAATAAAGGATGATAAGGTGCGGGAAAATTTGTTTGACAGGTAAGGTTAAGTGAATCGCTCGAGTATAGCGACGTTCGATTTTTCAATTGGTCAGTACCCAAACATCAATTTTTCTATAATTTCACGAGTTTCTTTCCCTATTTTTGGATTTCAATCACTTAATCGACCCTTTTCTTCACCATAAATAATGATTTTATTTAGTTGTTGCCTACATTTTCCGTTTGACACATACTATACCCACCAGCGTCTCTAACCAACTCGGTTCAGAGGTGGCGCCTAAAGGGGTCGTATCAGTGCAGTCCGTCTCAAAATTAAAATTTTAAAAAGATTCCCATTTTAAGTCTGAAAGATTGAGGTTAGGTCTAACAGATTATAGTTTTCTGTTTCTATCATAATTTATGTCACGGCGACCGATAAACCGTGTTTCTAACCTCGCTCCGCTCGGTTCAAACGCGGTTTACGGTCACAAGACAAAATATTATAGACCACTCGGGCACAAACTTCGTTTTCAACGAATGTGAATACGGACCTCGCCTTCGGCTCGGCCTGTAACCTTCACATTCGTCGAAAACGAACTTAGTGCTCTAATGTACTATTAATTGAGAGTAAAAAAGGCAAAAAAACGGTATAATAATTTCAACCGGGGATTTTATTTAAATATATCAAAATAGATTAGGAAAGATAATTATTTTGGGCTGGGTTTATTTACAGTGGAGAATTAAAATTAACTTAATCTAATATTGGGACCTGAAATGAGGGATTAGGGTAATCAAATCAATGGGACAATAATTCTAATTATAATCACACTATTATCCAATATATTCTGAATTCCTTCCTATACAATATTCTTACAAAACCTTTCAATTGCCTTTACTCGCGATCTAGGGGATGGGTAAGGCCAAGCTACTTTTGTACATGCGAAAAAGGGATGACTAGATAATATGCAAAAGGGAAGAAACTAGTCGTGTCTAGGGAGAAAAATAACCAATCAATTAAATACAATCTTCTCTGCAACGATCTATCACTTAATAGGGGCAAAAGAGTGTAAGTTCACCGTTGGGGGGGGGGGGGGG
>NW_021680344.1:723739-805923 GCF_001412515.2 Diachasma alloeum | reverse complement strand
GGGGGGGGGGGGGGAGATTTAGGGAAATTATCATTGGAAAAGGGGAGAAGGTAACTTGTACTCACGGCAACTGCCAAATAATATTGACGAACACTGGTGCGCTGGTCAGGTCTTCCACGGGATAATTAATTAACTGAAGCCTCCGTTTCTTCTCTTGGCTCCTAGGCACGACTAATCTCCAGGCCACAACTTCAAGTTCCTGGTATAGAGCCTATCGCTCCAACCGGGATCTTTCCAGGAACTCTTTAATAATATTTCTTAACTAATAACGTACGACCACGTACTGACACAGGGAACCGTCGGGGCGAGTGTCAGCGAGTGTTTTCCACTCCGAACCTCTTTCGCCGTTCCTCGGCTACTTTCGTCCATCCTCTTCGACTCTTCTCGTCAACGTAACGTCTTGGCAGTGCGGGGGTGCGGGGAACATTCTATGGTGTGGCGACAGGAAGATGTGTCATCCTCCCTGTATAATTCCTCATTCACTGTCGTTTAGAAAGCTGTATTCCTCCTTCAGCGATGCATCCGGAGATATTCGGGCTCTTTTGTCGGGGCGGTTCGTCTTTGGGTACAGTTGCTCTCTGAGTCTGCTCCTGGTTAAGGTGAGGGGAGAGCAGATCGGGAGAATTTGGAGTGATCAACAGTGGCGGTAAACATCTAAGGGAAGAATATCGTGTCGGGGACTAAATTCACTTCGCTGCAAAATTTAGAAAGAAGTCATAATAAGTAGTATGCGTTCGGGTACTCCTACCTTGATGGTAAAAGATGAAGTCAAAAATTCTTAGTAAGCAGTATCGTATCCAACGGGTGATATACGTTGGTGGTTCCAAATGTGGAACGAGTTAGCTCATGTGAGATGGATAACACTCCACATATTCCCATGGAAATGCGCAGGCGCACATTCAGTCGAATGACGAGGCTGGTATAATTGTACCACCAATTACTCGAGTACCATTATCATGGGTGTGAATATGATAATTTATGCTTCATCCTTGAAGCGCCGTAGAGTCCTGAATAGAACGTTGGAGTGTATGATGTTAGTTGTACGTGATAGCTCGAAGTTATGGGGTAATGATTACTTCTCTGGGATCTTCACGAAAGAAAATTTGGTGCAACAATGAGAGAATGTCGTTCTGACTGATGCTACAGCAAAAAGTTGAAATTCAATCCGAATTTGAAATTGAAATAAGTGTAGGGCACTTGTAACTCGTTGATGACAGTTATGAAGGGCGCCGACAGATGTCTGGTTACTGTTGGATTCTGACATTTTCTTCATGATGCCACCGCTCCTTCTCTTCCTATCATAATCGGTTACACCACATGATGAGTTGCAATTACATCTGCCCTGCACTTTGTTCGTCTCTCTAGTTCTACCGTCAAGTACTTTCAACCCTTCCGAATGCTCGACCTTTACGATTATTAAGCCCCAGGTTCATTTCGTTACTCTCTTCCATTTAAAGTTCTTAACCAGTTGACTCTCGAGATCGTCTTGCTTGTCTCTTCCGCGCATCCTGATCATCATTTGACTTGCACCAAAATGTGTATTTGGTTGTTAAATTTCAACAACTGGATGTAGAGTTTGAACTGCTAGTTGGAATATTATTCTTTCATCGTTGAGTATAAACTAGACACAGGTTTTATACTCTCGTGAAATTAACCAAGTTTTCCTCCTTTTCGAAACAAAAGTCATAAATGCAAATCCTAAAAATGTTTGTTGGACTATTTCCCCATACGTTCTAATTATTCAGCATATTAAGAGAAAAAAAACTCTTCATGTTCCACCATCAGCAGAACACTGATGAAAAAATTGGATACTGTACGAGTCAAAATAAAATCGCCGATGCATCTCTAAGATAAATAGGACGAAAAATATGTGCAACTCAATGGCCGACTACTCCATCGTGCATTAGGCGTACAAAACGCAGTGGGATTGACCATCGAGATAGTTTACCGGTAAAGCGTGAGTTAAGCCGATGAACTATTATTTAAACTGCTGGTCAAGCCGCTGAAATGAAATATCGACTCTCAATACTGCATAGTTTAACGCCAAGTTGATTTCCAACAGAATAACTTGAGCGAAGCGGTTTGGCCCATCGAGTTCCAGTTGTCACAAGTCAAGCCGTGGCATGCACACATCAACGCATCTAATGGGAATCGAATGGTCAGTGGCTAATAGTTTATCATCATCATACGACCTAAAACGTGAAGCCGGTGGCACCACACGCTAAAAATGAATCATTCAACAACAGTTTCGGACTCTTTCGATTTTCCATAAAATAATTCCATTGAAAAATACATGCTGCACCGTTGAGGAGAACAGAAAGAAAAATCAAGAGGAATACATCCCTCCAGGGGTAAACAGTGAAAAGAACTAGTGGATTGGGCTGTTGGTCGCTCGCTGCGCTCGCTCCCATTGCGGGTGGGTTGGTAGCGGATGTATTCATGTGGGTCTGACCCGTCGGACGGGTCGCACCAACAACTTCCCGATATTATTATTCCTCCCATTTTGACTAAAAGAATCCTTTTCAACTCTCAATACTCTGTTTATTTATTCATGAGAAACCCTTGTCTGAGCGATTTCCAAACTTTTCTCCAGGAAATTTTGGAAAAACCACTGGAAAAATCACTGGAGTTTTAGAAAATCCTAGATAAATCATTGGAGTGATTGACTCTAGTGATATCCTGATGTTGACAATGCCAATCACGTCATTTATACAGGAGAAATACTTATCTTAGCCATTTTCAAACATTTCTCCAGGAAAATTTGGAAGAACTACTGGAGCGAATCACTCCAAAATCTAATCAGGTCTAAGTTACATGAAGACGTATCGATTGGAGAAAAAAAAAAGTTAAATCGGACCATTCGTTCACGAGAAATCGTTGACCAAAATTTTGACCACATACGTACAAAGTAACACACACACACACACACACCCACACCCACAGACATTTTGTTAAAAACTATCAAGGAACATTAGAAACACCTTGAAACGTGGAGATATCATGGAAAATCGATTTTTCATTTTCGGGGGCATTACAATAACTTCCCTGCCCGGGAAGTTAAAAAAATTCTACATGAATTAATGTCACGAGGACGGCAAAAATTATTCAAATTATTCTCGCTCATTTCTAGGGAAATCAGGATGGCAGTGATGCGTCTGACTTGATGAGCGATTGAAGAGGGAGACTAATGAGACACACATTCGCTTCGTATGCGTTTTAGGGTTCAGTGTAACAATTGGCAAACGATAAAATCTAAGATGCATGTTTTAATGACAATCACGTACCTGTGACTATATAACGTTTTCATCACTCATGCATAAAGATGATGCCACAATAGACGCACCGCGAAACTTACACAAAGCGTGAAACAATAGTTCAACTGTTTTTCGATTATTTTTGACAATTACAAGCGTTATGTATGTCTTGCGTTGAATTCATTGTGGCACAACCCTGAACTGAAATTGCACTTTCTATGCATTGTGATGAAAAATAGCCTTCGACACTTATGGGAAAAGTGTTCTTTGACTCTTGAGAAGGTAGCACTCGCCTTCGGCGAAGGCTGCTTACCTCCCACGGCTCAAAAAAAACTTTTACACACTCTTATCAAAATATACTATTTTGTGATATCTGCCTGAAAAGTACACTTTTTGAAACGGTTTAGTGTGTGTGAAGTAGTCATTTTACGCACGCTCTTGAACTTTACGCACTCGTACACAAAAACAACCACTTACCCCCACGACCGTTCCGAACAGTGAACTTGGCAGGTATACACAAAAAATAAGATGTGTTACACGTGCATGCGAAAAAGTGGAACTTTACGCCACGGACGAAAAAATTTAATAGAAAAACCTATCAAATTCATTAGAAAATTCTATTGAATTTCTATTGAACTGTTCTATTAATTTTTGGCCGATTCTATTGAAATGTTCAATACAAAATATTCAGTATAAAAAGTCAATAGAATTCAATTTTTCTATATAACTTATTCTATTGAGATATTTTCTATAGAATTTCCTCGGCTCAAATTTTCCAAGTTTTTTCGTTTGATTTTCTTGCTGAGAAGAAAAGAAAAATAGAATGAAAAAAACTTGGAAAATTTGAGTCGAGCAAATTCTATAGAAAACATGAAAAGAATAAGTTATATAGAAAAATCGAATTCTGTTGACTTTTTCTATTGAATATGTCAATAGAATCAGCCAAAAACTAATAGAAAGTTTAATAGAAATTCCATAGAATTTTCTAACGAATTCAATAGGTTTTTCTATTAAATTTTTTCGTGCGTGGTACTAGTAACACAATATACTATTCAGAAATAACTTGATACAACCTACGTAGTGCACTCACATTACTCAGAATACTGCAAGCTACTGTAAGTGATGGCGCCTTCTAGTATACCTAGGAGAGAAAGAGAGAAAAATCTACTCTCAATCAAAAGAGTATTTCGGAAACGCTTATTCAAAGGGTAGCTAAAACTTTACAAACTTTGTCCAAGATTTTCCAGATGATTAGATTAAAACAATGTGAAAATATTCAACAGTAATACAGTAATGAATGCGAGAAAATAGAACCTTTGCCGATGCAACTTATAAAATTTCCATTGCCAGCAAGCGCGGCTGGAATGCAGAACGTGGTGAAAATTTTACTGCGTTCAACGTTCAGGGAATTGAATAAATTGATCATATACGTACCACAAAGTAATGGAGGGAAAACTGCACCGAATATTCTATTTTCCATCTGCCGCTCAATCTCGACTAATTAACTCCGGAGGCTCCTGCGATCAATAACGGTACCACCCGAGTCGAAATTTTACCGGGTCTCCCAATGTAGTTTCAAGGTCCACTGGTGGGTTTAGGACGTTGAAAATATGTTGTCCAGTGTACAGGCTCAAAATGCACCGATTCAATCTACTTTCGACGTAAATACCGTCTCTATTTCCATTTTTTCCAGATTGTACGTTGAAATTAGGTTGAAACTAAACGTATCCCCAACGTTCCTCCACCGTACATTCTTTCCTTCCTTCCTCCTCCCTTCCCTCTTCACACTACCAGTTCCATTCTAATATCAATTAATTGATTAAATCTTGCATAAATTAATCGGTGGAGGAATGGCAGAAATATAAATATTATTAACTCGGTGAAACAAAAATGGGAAAAAAAGAAAAAAACGGATCGGTCCATTGGTTCTCGAGATATTCCTGCTTGTAGTTCTGCTGTGTTCCCTTTCGGTCACCCATCCTTTTTCTGGTTTTACTCGCTATTCCTCAAGCTCAGTGATCGCAGGATATCCCGGTATGCTTCTGAGCTGTGCAGTTGCTTGTGGCGAGTTGCATTTTTTCGGGGTTATATAAGCAACTAATAAGAAGAAAAATAGGAAAAAACAGAAAAAAAGTAGGCCATCGTGTAATACAGGAAATTAAAAGGAAAAGAGCAGGGGGAGGAGATGAGAGGAATTAGAGTCCACATAGGTCTAAGGCATCTAAGGGTCGGATAAGTGTAAGAGCTAGTTGAGTCTGAAGGATCACGCGAATCTAAGGGTCAGTTGAACCTAAGGGTCAAAAGAGNAAAAGTAGGCCATAGAGTAATACAGGAAATTAAAAGGAAAAGAGCAGGTGGAGGAGATGTGAGGAATTAGAGTCCACATAGATCTAAGGCATCTAAGGGTCGGATAAGTGTAAGAGCTAGTTGAGTCTGAAGGATCACGCGAATCTAAGGGTCAGTTGAACCTAAGGGTCAAAAGAGTACGAAGGGTCAGGCAAATATAAGGGTCAGTTCAGTAATGGTCAGATAAGTAAAAGGCTCAGTTGAGTTTAAGGATCAGTTGTGTTCAAGTGTCAGTTGAGTTTAAGGGTCAATTGAGTTTAAGCGTCAAATGAATCTAAGGGTCAGATGGGTCTAAGGATTAGTTGAGTCCGAAGGATCATGCGAATTTAAGGGTCTGTTGAGCAAGGATCAGATACGCAAAAGCTTCAGTTCAATTTCAAGGATAATTGCGTCCAAGTGTCAGTTGAGTTTAAGGTTCAGATGGGTCTAAGGGTTATTTGAGTCCGAAGGATTAGGCGGATCTAAGAGTCAGTTGAGTCTAAGGGTCAAACAACTACAAAGGGTGAAGCGGATTTAAGGGTCAGTTGAGTGTGAAGGGTCACGCGAATCTACGGGTCAGTTGAGCCTAAAGTCAGATAAGTAAAAGGCTGAGTTGAGTTTAAGGGTCAGTTCAATCTAAAAGTCAGATCACCTTTGGCTCACCTGACCCTCAGAATCGATCTGACCCTCAGACTCATTTGACCTTTATCCTCGTCTTAGACTCACCTGACTCTCAGGCCCAATAGGGCCTTCGCACTCATCTGACCCATACACTCAACTGACCCCTACAGACAACTGGCCCTTAAATTCAATTGACAGTTGAACTCAACTGAGGTTTTTAATTATCTGACCCTTACAAAACAGACCCCTGGATTTGCCTGACCCTTCGTACTCTTTTGACCCTGAGGCTCAACTCACCTTTAAACTCAACTGACATTCAATCTCAACTAAGGCTTTCACTTATCTCACCGTTAGATTCGCGTAATCTTTTGGACTCAACTCACCCTTATACTCATCTGACCCTTATACTCAATTGATCCTTATACTCAACTAATCCTTTTGACCCTTGGACCCAACTCACCCTTCAGACGCACGATTGTTTGAACTTCGAACTAATGTTATTAATGTACTAACACTAATAGCTTAGTTACGTGAGTCTTTAACACGGTAATGAATTTTTTAATTATCGTCAATAATGACCTTGATACAATCAAATGTGGACGTCGAACCTTACAACGTACGTTAACAGAAAAAAAACGTCATTAACGTTGAGAGTACGTTTAATGTACGGTGGATATTGAGTGTTTTTCAACGTCCATGGGCCTTCACGTTGAGATAAGTTGAAAGTGCGGTATAAATTTGGCGGAGAATTTGGACATCAAAGCAATGTAGGTTCAAAACGTTGAAACTACGTCGGGAGACCCGGTAAAATTTTGACTCGGACAATCTCGAGTGGCTGCTTTTCAACCACCACTTTGTATATGTAACCTTTCTTACCAGTACGAAGTGGTTGGTATTGCACTTTTAATAGGACTAGAACCAGAAAATACTGGGGCAGTAATAAACGTGAAATTTCTAGAATGAAACCAGATGCAACAGGAAAAAAACATGAAACCAAACGATACAGATGGAACAAAAAATAACCGTGTACACTGCCTAGATACCTTGTTGGTAGGAAGAGGTGCAAATGAAACGGGTAATTGGAAAAACTGCCAGAAAAAGTTAACTGCGGTCGCTGAATACATTTGTGCCGGTGTACGATTCGAGTAACCTCACGCATCAGCAATTGCGATATACTGCTGAAACAGCCAGTTCCGCGCACAGTAATGTCTGATTAGGTGCCTCGAAGTGACGGAAAGAAACTCGGCCGCAATCCACTTGGCAGCAAATAAACAGCCACGAGCATTCAGAAACTGCAGCTCTTGACACATTTATTCTGGCTTCTTTTCTCTCCTACACGGAGAGAAATTTGTTAGAAAAATTCTAGTGCTAGCGCGGAAAAAGAGGAACAAAATGACGGCCAGAAAAAAATTGCAGTGCCGGCACTAGAAATTTTATTGGGGAAAACGTGAATTTTTCCCCGTATTTCTGTGAAAATTTCACAGAAATCTCCAGAAATTTTACCAGAAATACCAAGAAATTTTACCTTAATAGCACCAGAATTTTTCACTGTCGGTAGATTGTAATTTTTTCCAGTACTCGTACTAGAATTTTTCAAGAAAATTTCTCTCCATGTAATCCCCTCTCAAATTCGATGTTTTGTTGTGGTTCTTTTTGAGATTATGTCTTACTTGTTGTTGGAAGCTCACGACTATCTCCTTTACAACTTGCTCACTGATAAAATGATTCATTTATTCCAAATGAGATTCGTTAACTATTAACGAATGATAGAGTTGAAGATGACCAAATCAATATTTGTTAATATTTAACGAATGATTTACTAAAAAGGTGAAAGTCGAGTCAAACAAGACTCCTCAAATATGCATTTGTTAAGTATTAACGAATGAGCATTTGGTGATACCGAATATACCCTAGCCTACAACCAAATTCATTTGTTAACATCAACTAATCTTTTCTATCAGTGCACTGATAGAAAAAAAAAAAATTTCATGGATAGTTGACTGCTAACTTTCAGGACTATGACACTAAATGCGATTTAGGGATAAAAAATCATGAAATTTCAGTTTTCCCTGGAAATTCAGTAAAATTGCAGAATTGTAAGCAGCATAAAGACGAGAATTCCTTAAATTATTTGAATTTCCAATCTAATATTAAATATTCAATCCCAAATTACATTAAATTTTCAGTGAAATCTGAAATTTCATGATTTTTCCCCCCTAAATCTCATTTAGTGTCACTGTCCTCAAAATTCAAGAATATATTTACCGAAACTTTCTGGGTTTCTATTTATTTTCAGGGAAAAATGGAATTGAAATTTACGGTTCTTTTTTATTTTTCTACGAAATTTTGAATTTTTAATGACGATGGAATGTTTATTAACCGAAAAAATGCGGAGAATTGGTATAGTCAAAGGTATCGAATGAAGACAAGCTCCTCCGTAAAAATTCACCCCTTTTATTCGATAATTGCCCCTGACTTTCTCACTTCTTCCTCCCCTTCTCGTGTCTTGCATCTTCTTCACGACAACATTATCCTGAACGTTACCGATTTCCACACTAACTCCATCCTCTCTTCCATTTCAATTCTTCCCAGCCCACCCCTCTATATAATGAGTTTGCAAGCGGTGCCAGGAAGTTACTCCGTCGGAAAGAAAAACGAGAAAAACAAGCAAGGTAAAATGAGTTTCTGTTTTTCTATAGGGCGAACAGCGCAAAGCGTTTGCGGTGCCTATCCAAACATACGTGTATTCTTGTAGATATACTTGTAGATAAGTGGAAATGAAAGTTTCCCCTTTTGTAAATATGTTCGATGATTACTCTTACTTTGTGGATAGGGAGAAAAGGGAATTGAAGAGTGCGAAAAGATATATTCCTCCATCCTATTCTGTATCCTTGTTCCTCGTTCCTTTTTCAAGAATTTCTGACTAGAATTCTATTTTAAAAAACTGTATTCCAGCTGTATTCGCCTTCTTTTGTACATTTTTATTCATTTTCTGCACCAAATTCTATTGAAAATTAAGCAACTCTCTCGTAAGAAGTGTGAAAAAAGTTTATCGGTGTTGTTTTTTCGATGTGACTCATTGTGTTGGGATTTTTCTTGTAAGAATTGGTGGGCATAGAATTTCCATGTTTTTTTTCTTAGATTTTGTCATACGAAACAAATGAAAATACAATACAAAAAACTTGGAAAATTTGTGCTTAAGAATAAAGAAATCAAAACATTGACGCAAAAAAACCGATGAATTTAAAAAAATATTATTCAAACCAATAGAATTGTATGAAGTATGTTATAGAACTTTCATAAAACTCCATTAGACTTCTTATCGAGTTCCAATAATAATTCAGTAGAATTTTTTTATGTGACTAAATCTTGTTACTTTTTCCTTTTTTTCTTATGTGTATTGGATTTTTTCAGTAAGAGTCGTCCACCCCTCCGCCCTTTGCGGAACTTTGTGATAAAAAATAGATTGTCATTCGGCATCTAAATTATATAAATTTAAATGGACTTCTGGGGATCAAAATTTGGTATACTCTAAAATTAGGGATCAAAAATGAACGGTCAAAAAACAACAGTCAGAAATAAGGGTCACGAGGGTACTAATGAGGGTCAAAATAAGGGTCACGAGAGTTCTAATAAAGGTCAGAATAAAGGACATGAGGGATAGTTAAGGGTCACAAGGATCAGAATAGTAGTCCAAATGAGGGTCATGAGGGTCAAAATACGGGTCGGGGGGGGTCATATAGAGCTATATGAGGGTCATGTGGAGATCATGTGGGGGTCATATGAGTGTTGGCAAGCTGAGCGAGCAGGGAGTGTAGCCTCTAGTCACCTCTCAAACTATAACAAACGGAAGAATTTGGCCTATTTTAAGCCTACCTTTCGGAAATAGCTCAGCAATGATATGAGTAAGGCGGGAGCAACATGAGACTGAGAAATACATGCAAAACGCCATCTTATTTTCCCCGTCTAAATCTTCCCTTATAGAAATTATGCTCCAAAAATTTGCAGTTATAAAAATGATCCCTTATATGATCATTTTTGGTAGCTCTTCTAACATGTACATGTACTCGCCCCAGAAAATTTGAACTCATTCCTACTTCTACAATACCAACGTAGGAGGGGATATTGGTAGATGGAAGAGATATCTGAAAACTATGCGTCAAGACCACATCAGTACGATTGTGATTACTACTCTGTAAGCATCAACTTGAAGTAGCACAATGGAAATATATTGGGTCACCCTTGTCTGTCTATCATCGATAGTTGTATGCAAAATAATTCAGAAAATTTACAAATATTATTCGTGGCGGACGAAAATTGACGAAATACCGGGTCCCCGGGGACGTTTCCCGATCATCGGTATGGTATGGGAGATCACTAGAGTCAAACAAGAAGGTAGATCATCAACCCATTCCTCAATCCATAAATTGAAATCAATTGTTTCTGGGGCTGTAACGACATTATAATGCAATTCATTATTGTTTTATGATATGAAAATTAGATCAGATGCAATGGCTTCATAAAATAGCGAATCAATACAAAAATGGGATTTTCAGAATATGGATTGGAATCGATCCGACGGTTCATATCAACACACCAGAGCATGCTGAGGTAATTATACTATCTTCATATAATCATATACAAAATGACTGATTACTATTGAACATATTTAGGTCATTCTTCGGAGTACAAAACATATTGACAAATCGATGATCTATAAGTACATAGTGCCATGGCTAGGAAAGGGATTATTAACTTCAACAGGTATATAACGAGTCGGAAATTGCTTTCGTCATGACATAGTCAATGGACTCTTGCTAATATATTATCAATTTGCTTCCGAATGGAATTTCTATGACGATGTATTTTTATTGTAATTGAATTCCATAATTCATTAAATTTCAAATTAACGTTAGCCCTAACGTTGGCAGCCAACATTGCCCCAACGTTGATAATCAACATTGTCTCAAAATTGGCCGCCGACATTGCCTAAGCGTTGGCAGCCAATGTTTATCTTCTCGTGAATATTGTTAAACATTAGGGGAAAAGATTAACTTATCTGTCGTTATTTTTATGATTTCGTTGTGTATCGTCAGATTGCATTCCTCGATGTTCAGGTGAATCTCTGAGAGTATCCATGATTACTTACGGAATAATATTACACTGAAATTTCACACTTGAGCAAAAGACAATTGCGGCACTTCTGATACAAATTTTAAATACATGCCATTTAACTAAGAATGATTGGTTATTAAAAGATTTTGGGGCGAAATAAATAATGAAAAGAATCAGTTAAGATTCAATACTCAATTACATTGAAAGATCAGTTTGTGATGTTCTGCCAATTTTCCATCTGAAATGTTCATCACCTGAATGTTCAAATGCATAGCCTTTAAAATGTTAACTATTTCAGGAGAAAAATGGTCCCACGATCGGAAATTGATAACTCCATCTTTTCATTTTCGTATTCTTGAGGATTTCGCAGAGGTCATGGTGGAAAAAGCTAGTATACTAAATCGGCGTTTGGAGGAGAAGGTAAAATTGCATGGTAGTAAATCATTCGACGTATTCAAAATGACTGGAAAATGTGCGCTGGATATCATCTGCGGTAAATTGAAGTTTATTTTTCTATGCATTTCGGTATATACTGTTAGAAAAAAATTAAATTTCATGCACAGTTGACTACTAATTTTCAGGGCAGTGACACTGAATACGATTTAGGGTAAAAAAATCATGAAATTTCAGGTTTCACGAAGAATTCAGTAAAATTCCATTATTTTAAGCAGCATAAAGACAAAAATTCCTTAATTTATTTGAATTTCCAATCTGATATGAATATTCAGTGCCCAATTACATTGAATTTTCAATAAAGTCTAATGAATTTCAGTGAAATTTAATTATTTTTTCCCCTAAATCGCATTCAGTATCAATGTCATGAAAATTCAAGAATAAATTTACCAGAATTTTCTGGCGTAAATGTTAAGAAAGAGGGCCCTACCGCCCATCTTTCTGAAAACTTAACCATCGGATCGATGGTGGGGCCCCCTCTTTCTTAACAGTTACTTGAACTTTTAATGGCAAAATTCCTTAAAATTTCAGTGGTAATTAAATTCGATAAAATTTCCGAAAAGTTTACCAGAAATTTCAGACGAAAATTTCTAATAGTGTAATCAATTTCTCATGAATAAAGTTGATTCTAGAAACTGCAATGGGAATAAACGTCGATGCCCAGAGCGAGGTTGAGAATGAATACTGCCAAGCTGTTGAGTGGTACGTTTGAAATTTTAAAACGTACAATATTTTCATTCATTGTCAGTAATTGGTAGGAATTGTGAATAATAGAAAAATGTATGGTTTTTCAGCATATCAACGGGAATTATGCATCGTAGACTTCGCCCCTGGCTGAAACTGGACTGGATTTTCTACCGCACGGAAAAGGGAAAACAATTAAAAGATGCCATTGAAAAAACACACGAAAAATGCGTTCATGTAAATATTTTCTTGCATTTTGATCATTTTGATACCCCGAAGAAATATATATAATAATTTCCTTCACAGCTGATTGAGCAGAGAAAAGCTGAGAAACAACAAAAGTTGAAAATTGTCGATGACACTGAAGCTGCAGATGGAGGAATTGGTAATTTTTTTTTAGATGGCGGGATTAAGTTCACGGAATGATTATTTTACAGACTTAGGGACATAATTACCGATATTTTCCCCAAAGGACAAGCATTTTTTACAGTCGTACTTTGTTATGCGAGTGATTTTTTTTCCAAAAATTTTTGTTTCCGAAAGCATCGCATAAATGACAAAGGAAAAAAATTTATGTCTAATGATAGTTGAAAGTAATTTATTTTCGGCCAAATTCCATTTGGGAACATATAACTATCCATTTGAACGTTTCAATGAGGGAGGGGACACTTAAGCATCGCGACGTCATTCTGAAGCATTGTTAGTGACCTTCAAATGCATGAAAATGAAAATTCGATTCTTAATGATTGAATTCAATTATTGCATCTTCTTCTCAAACAATCAAAATTCAAGTAGAAAAAGTGAAAATATTTTAAAGCTTATAACTCTTTGAAAAGAAATCGAATCGCTCTGAAAATTTTATGAGAGTTTGGTCTCAAGCGCGGAGAGAAATATTCAATAAAAATTACGTATCTTTTCCGTAATTCCGAACCGGAATGTGGCTCCAGGAAATTTTACGGAACTGTCACGGAATTTTTCCAGAGCGTTCCGTAATTTTTTTCTGAATTTCATGTGAACAATTACGATACCGTCACTTAAATTTTCTGAGTCTATTCCGTAATCGGTAAGCGAATTGTGAGTTCCGTAATTTTTACTGAATATTTCTCTCCGTGTGTATGAGAAGGACTCATAAAAAAATCGCGAAGACAATCGGGACTTAAAATTTTTTAATTTCGGACTTAACGCAGAATTGCTCAATATAAAAAAATGGAAAAGTAGCAGTAAAATTCTATTTTCCGTGCTGAGACGGCTTGATATCTTGATTTTATGAGATGAGTATCAATGTAAGAAGTAATTAAATTATCATGTAGAAGTTTCTAAAAAAGAATGAATATAGTCGACTAATTCTTGAAATATTTGCAAAAACCATTTTTAAGAAATCTCTATAACTTGGGAACAGCTGATTGAAGGCCACAATTTTTTTGTAATGACTATTTTGAAGTTATTGACACAGTTCTGAATACATACACATATATGCGGAGATTTGCTAAAAATAGCATTTATTCATGTTTCATAACATTTCGAACCATTTTCACCCAAATTTGGATAATACGAAAAAATTAATTTTACGAAACTTTCATTAGAGACCAAGAAGGCGAAATAGTGATGTGACTTAATATTATAAATAAACGAACGAATAATTTTATTCATCCGTAATCTTATTTTCAATTCAAATGAGTCTGAATATGACAGTGTATCGCTCATTCATTTACCAGGGAAAACAACGCGACGGGCATTTTTGGATTTACTACTCGAGACCAATGAAAACACTGTAAAACCTTTGACAATCGAAGAAATACGAGAGCAAGTCAACACATTTATGTTTGCGGTAAGTCATTAACTCTTTGTGGCACGTAGCGATACCCCACTCTTCCTCTTTTTGGAATAGCGGGCGTGCGCCGCCGTGCTTCTCTTTTGGCGTTCTCATACTCAGACGAATCTCCTACTTCCCCTACACCGATGCTTCTCGTGAGCTCCGTGCCGCAATGGATTAAAGACATAGTGGCGACCGGGGTAAAGTGGGGTAGCTACGACAAAGAGGCGAGTGTCGGAGCTTCTTCCATATTTATATTGCTTTTTAGCAATCTCTACTCACATTCTACACGGAGAGAGCAAATTTATGTGACTATCTAAGTCTAGATCATTGTAAGAACTCAGCTTTAATCAAAATACCCAATTTGGGGGCTCATTCCTTCTTCTAATCCTAGTGGCTTTATACTCTCACTCTTGTAGAGGCAAGTACCAAAATATGGGGGTTCATCCCGGTGTTTGAAAAAATTGAAAGCATTTCCAGAATTCTTCCATTTTTTTTAAATTTTTCCTTAGTATTATTCGACTTTTTGAGCCTTTTTTGACTTTTCATTGATCCCTGATCGGCCCCTCGTCAACCCCTTGAATTTCTCAAGTTTGGCCTTTTTTTCTGTACCTCACTATGCCCCGGCCGACCGCTTTGCTTCGGTCTCCCCTACGTCCACAATTGTACTTTCTCTAGTAAATCAACACGTTATTGTGAAATTTATAGGGTCATGACACTACTGGTGCACTCATGGGTTGGGTTTTATTCTGCATTGGGAATGATGAAAAAGTGCAGAAAAGTATTCATCAAGAGCTGGATGAAATTTTTGGAGACTCGAATGAGCCAGTAACCACAAAACAAATCCCTCAGTTGAAGTATCTGGATAGAGTTATAAAAGAAGTTCTGAGATTATTCCCAAGCGTCTCAGCTATTGGCCGAACCATGTCTGAGGATTTAGAATTGAGTATATTTAACTTTTTCATAAGAATATTTCAGTAGCGAAGCGGTAAAATGATTCGAGTCGACTTGGCTCTTAGCTGAATTTTCCAAGAGCATATCCGAATCTAAGCGAAATTTTCGTAAGACCGCTGTTTGGTGAAGATCTAAATTTATGGTGGATGTGGGAGGTATTGTTACAGGATAGGCCGGAAAATAATTAGAACACTGATTTATAAAACGTCAGTATATTTAATTGGAATCGAACCACTTCGTTAACCGTTATACACTGTCAGAAAAAAATTAAATTTCTTAGACAATTGACTACCAATTTTCTGGACAGTGACACTCAATACGATTTAGGGGGAAAAATTCATGAAATTTCAGGTTTCACGGAAAATTCAGTATAATTCCAGAATTTTAAGAGGCATGAAGACGAATTCAAATTGCATTGAATTTTCAGTGAAATCTGACATTTAATGATTTTTTTCCTCCTAAATCACATTCAGTGTCACTGTCCTGAAAATTCAAGAATATACCTACTTTCTAGAATTTTCTAGTTCTCTATTCATTTTAAGGGAAAAATGGAACGGAAATTCACTGGTCTGTTTGATTTTTCTAGGAAATTCTGAATTTTCGATGACAAAATTTCCTGAAATTTCAGTGGAATTGGAACACAATAAAAATTTCCGGAATTCACACAAAAAATTTTAGCAGTGTATTTACACTTTGGTTTCAACTAGATTATTGAATGTCTTAAAATATTAATACTAAAGTTAATTTACTGAATTAAATAACTGTTGAATGTCTTGAATAATTGTCTTTAACTCACTGAATTTGAGGAGTTGATATATTTTTACGTGATGCTACAATTTAATACACGTGCGGTCTTCTCAATTGTTGAATTTCAACTTTTAGAGACTACCTCTCTAGGTGATTCACGTACTTTGCGCTGCATGTTGATTCTACCGGCCCGACCACTCAACGGAAGGTTCCCGATGGTGCTCGAAGATTGTCGATAGGACCAACCTTTTGACTGATAAACTGAACAAAAAAAATGCTTTTGCCAAATATATTTATTTGCCACAAGTAAATGTATATAAATATCTGCATAAGACATGTGTAAATTTTCTTGTAGTTAGTAAATATAGTTGGCAAAAGTAATTTTCTTCTCAGTGTAGATGTATAGCTACGCTTCAAACAAACACTTTTTGTAGCTCTCAATGCTCTCTCAGTTCTGTTGAGATATTTATTGAAAACTGAGCAATAGTCGAAATTGTCCTTAACCGTTTTACCGCTTCGCTACTGATTTTTATTTTGAGTAGAATTATAATCAGTTGTGGATTTAATGCTCATTCAATCAGGTCCATACACTATCCCGGCAGGATGTACACTGACCTTACAAATTTACCAACTTCATCGGGATCCAAGACACTGGCCAAATCCAACGCACTTTGATCCCGATCGCTTTCTACCGGAAAATTCAAGAGATCGACATCCTTACAGTTATATACCGTTTAGTGGTGGCCTGCGGAATTGTATTGGTCAAAAATTTGCCTTGCTCGAGGCAAAAATTGTGCTGACCGAAATACTACGAAAATGGCGAATTAAAAGTCGGGATAATCATGACAATGTTAAAGCACATACTGCTATGATATTGAGGCCACATGAAGGGATTTTCATGAACTTTTATCCCCGAAGTTACTGAAGAAAAGATGAAAAAAATAAAAGTGGCATAATTTTTAAAATCCAAGTTTTTCCATTTTTTTTTTTTTTTAAATTTGATATTATGGGAACCTAGGAATCGGAAAAAAAAATTACCCAGCATCTTCTTATAGATAGTAGAAAATGGAAAATTTTAAGCCGTCATAAATAAAAATCGGCTGGATAGAAGCCGAGTTATATTGAAAAGGCGAGTTATTGAAAAAAGACTAAAAAACCAAAGAAAAAATCATACATCCGAAATGAGTTGTCTAAAAAATCTTTAAAAAATTGAGAGATAGTTTTTGTAGCCCCCCAATCGTAGAAAAACAATCCAGATCAATTTCCCAACGGGCGAGGGTCAGCCGTTGATTCATTTCACATAGAATACCTGTTACATAATGGAAAAAAAAATGTATAAAATTAAATTAATCCAATTGTGAAGACGGAAATGGAAATAAAATAAAATAGCATAAATTAATCTATAGTGTAGGGGAGGGTAGGGTAAAATGGACACTTTAGATTTCTTTAAAATTATTCATAACTCAGAAACAAATGTATCAATAGAGCTCAGTTTAGGCTTATCCCAAAGGGAAAGAATTGCTCTTTGTAATGAAAAAAAAATGATTAAATTTCATCAACATTTCAACCCGTCACTAATATTTTTAAAAAAGTCAAGTGTCCATTTTACCCCAACCTCCCCTATTAATAAAATGGTAAAAATGTATTAACAAAATGGTAAACAGATTGTTAATTTTCATGGAATAATTGAACTGAAATTCACAGTTTGCATTGATTTTTTTCATCAAATTGTAAATTTTCAATCGCGAAAACCATTGAAATTTCAGTGGAACTATATCTTGTGATAAGAATTTCCAGAAAGTTAGTTTCAACTAATATTTCATCAGTCAATAAAAATGTTCACGTTTGGAGGACGATAAGTTACCAGCAGAGTAACTCCATGCATGCGCACCTACTCCGAAGACATTAACAATATCAAACGTCGACAAAAACGTATGCATTTCGCGCCAAAAAAATTGATGTACCATACGAAAATATTCAACCCATTTCGCGTGTTCCACAATCTATTGCAAGAGGGAAATTCAATATGGCGCCGGTGACACATTTGAGACACTGTCAAATCGGCTTGGGATACGCCTAAAATTTACAGTGTTGCATGTTAATCAAAACGATACACAAAATTATCATGTACTCGGTAAGTGGAATACTCAAGTATTTACAATACTTCATTAATAACTAAAATGCATGGAGATATGAGTGATTGAACACGTAATAGTTTGACCGCTTTCATACTTGGAGGCTATCTTGTCAAAGAGATCCTCAATCGTGTGCAATGTTGAAACAATAAAGGAACAAGCACCCCTAGACCTTCTTGTATATTTCTGCAACTAGACATTTATCGACAATTAGAAGTGATAATATACTGTGTTGCCACGACTTCAAAATTTATTAAACGCTAGTTAGACTTGAGTATTACCTTAAAGTGCCCCAATTGAACAAAACTCAAGTGTAAAACTATCAAATAGAAAAGTGAAACTCTGTGCTTGATGCTTTCCTGATTATCCTGATTTTTTTTTTAGATGTAAGACAATCCTGGTAAGTGGGACCACAGCAGGGGTACCTGGATTACTTGCACAATAAAAAATTTACAACTGTGAAAATAATGGAGGCTATTGTGGAATACAACTACGTGGCGCAAGAGCCTGATGAGTTAACGCTGCGTAAAGGGGACATAATCAAAGATATTAAAATAATGCCAGGAGGATGGTGGGAAGGCACCCTCAGAGATAAGTGCGGCATGTTTCCCGATAATTTTGTCAAGGTAGTTCTCTCATTGATTTCTCTTCATTCATTACAATTCACAATGGTTTTCTACATTGTAATGTACAAGTCTTCGTTTCTATTCTTTCGTTTTATTGATTTGGTTATATTTAGCATGAGTGATTTGATGTGACTTTCTAGTTCTTAGATTTATGAGGAAAATCATTACACGATTTTCTCCTCGGGTGATTCAGTTTAAGGATGAAATTATTGTAATTAGGTTTTAACACCTTCTCCAAGTGGCAATGGCACTTTATCAAAGAGTGACACTGAGGAGGTGACCCTGAGAAATGGCTCCCCTGGGAGAAGATGCTGCAAAGTTCTGTTCAGTTATGAGCCATGCAATGAAGATGAACTTGCACTGGTGCCCCAGGATGTTGTTGAGTTTCTGGGCGAAGTGGAGGAGGGCTGGTGGAGGGGCAGACTCAGGGGACGCACCGGTGTGTTTCCGTCGAATTTTGTTACACCACCCACACCGGACGACAGTGATAGAGAAACTAAAGAATTATGCAGAGTACTTTTTCCTTATAAGGCTAGTAATGATGACGAATTGACCCTGGATGAGGGAGATGTTGTGACAATTCTGTCACGTGATGCACCTGATAAGGTAAGAATGTCATTGGTTTTAATCAGGGATGTGCAACAATTTGTGACACGTCACATGACAAAGGCCATTTATGACAATTTTTGTCGTATGACCAAATAGGGAACTTGCATGAATTTTTTTTAATTTTCTAATCTCAAATTTGGGATCTGAATAAGTTATTTTTCCTTTCGAATGGAAGCCTTGTTTTTGACTGATTTGTCGATTTTATAATTTTGATTGCAAATGGTCTAGAATCTTGTGAAACGTGAAGAAATTATGTTTTTAGGGTCATGTCTGTATGTATGTATCCGACGACTTGAGTTTTTGGTGATTAATTTTTTGAAAATTCAACATAAATACGGTGAAACGTGTAGATAAAAATCTGAAATTTTGACTCATTATAGTTATTATTGAGCTCAACTATGGCGCGCTGTTTCAGCCCGATCGGTCCAATAGTTCCTGAGATATATCAACTTGTTTAAATTTCGTTTTTCCTCAATATCTCAAAAACTACTGCACCGATTTCAATTTTTTTTTTAAATACTTGTCTCGATGGCCTCTATAAGTCAATCAGAATATATAGACTCGTTAATACACAGTTTGGAGATATTACAGTTTTTTCGTTTTTCATGAAAAATCTTGTACGCACGATAAGTTGAGAAAAAATGGGGATATCAAGTTGAAATTTGGTATGATTATAGCTCTTGCAATACTGAAGGTTGTCATTTTGAATAGGAGTGGATTGTTTCGCTCTGCATTTCGCCTGTTTTTTTATCTTGTGAAAAAAATCGAAATTGTAATTTTAAGGTATAGAAAAATTGATTATTCTTGGACACTTAAAAGCTCTGGGAAAAGATTAATATTTGATTCTTTAATTATATAAACGCACAGAACACGACAAGAAATGATTGAAATCTGAAAATAGATGATCACTTGAATTCTTGGAAAAATTAATTATCGCCGTCACTTGGAGACGATGAAAAATGATAAAAATGTGTCAAGCGCGACTATAGTATCGATGACTCATTGCAACGAACCGAAAACCATTAATAATCTACGCGGTAAAATGATAAAGGAACGAGTGGTATTTTTTACATCTCATTGAATACGAAATTATTCCGACAATGACTCATTCTAGTGTATCACTCTCATACGTTTTTCAGTCGGCATTTTCTGCAAAAATCGCTCGTTTTTTGAACGAATATACATTTTAAAGTTTTGCGAAATTTAACGTGAAGAGTTTCAACCACTCTTCTCTAGAATTCTAACGTTCATACCGCTCAAGAAAATTCTGGGACAAAAGTTATATCTTTCCTCGATTTAGGAATATTCTCCATCGAATTTCAGCAATTGAAGCTGCACCATGTGACCTACTTTGATTTATTCAATCAAATTTTCTCAACAAAAATTCACATTCGAGGAAAGTGACGTGATTTGTTAAAACAATGACTAATCACTCGTGATTACGGAATTTTCCGTGAAATTTAATGCTAATGGGTAAAGATTTGTATAAAAGAATTGAAGAGTTCTTTCACAAATGAAAACAAAATTATTTATTTATTTATTTATTTACTGAAACACGAATCCAACAGCCGAAGCCAATAATAGGATTCAAAACATACAGAGAATAGCAGTATTCACTGAAGAGGTCAGCAGATCCAAGAGGGCATATAATGAATATATTCAATGGCAAAAAACATTTACAGTAACGCTCAAAAATAACTAAAGTACTTGGATATCCTTAAGAGCAAAGGTTCTCAATTTAAGGGCTGAATGGATTATCTTTCAAACTATATGTCGACTGTTTTTACATCTTCATAGTGTAAAATATATCACAATTTCCATTGAATTTCACATCACGCAGCAGTCCCTATTATGATTGTACAATCAAAAAAGTAGAAAAAAACCATTTTCAAAGATTGTTTCTAATCAAAATTAGGAAGTAAGTCCATTCGAGAGGAAATTGTAAATGGGTAATTTATGATAGCAACTAACCATCTAACAACAATTAATTACTGTGACAAATGTCGACCTAACAGCTATTAGATGCAGTAAATTATTAATTTGCAATTTCCTCCTTATTAGGTTTATTTCACTTTTTAATTTTAATTTTTTGGGTTTATATTATTCAAAAAGACTCTTTCAGTTTAGTATTTTTTTCAACGTCTATTTGATTGTATAATCATAATTTTTGGACATTCCAGGGTTATTTAAAACGGAATGGCAATTGGAGAACGTTTCAGATTATCAAAATGAAAAAAAAACACAATTAAGGATTTTTCTCGCTCGAAATAAGTAGATTATTATTACAGCATAAGTAACTAATTTCTTATTCCCAAAATCAGTAACTTGATTCTGGAAACTACAACTGTTTCTTTTCTCTCTTCTGTAATGTCTGCACGTTCCAATGTTTCAGGGTTGGTGGAAGGGTGAATTGAATGGAAGAGTCGGTCTCTTCCCCGACAACTTCGTTGCAGTGATGGGTCCCAAGCCTGATAATCAACAAAACCAAGAGCACTGGCAGGAGACGAGTCAGTCAATGTCAAAATCAGGCAGCTTGAAGAGCTCCTACACCGGCAAAAAAGGAGAGAAGGCTAATGTACGAAAAAGCTTGGACTCCAGAGGGGCAAATGAAAGTTCCAAAAAGGTGGCCTCCTCAGCTACTTCTACCTTAATGTCCTCATCGTCCACTTCAATGTCGTCCACACAAATGATCAACTCAGTAACAACTAATGATAAGAAGTCCATGATTCTGACGAATCTTAAAAGAATGGTGGAGAAACCAGGTGATAATAATGTGGAAAGTGTTGAAGGTTGTGAGAGTGGGCTGGGGGAAGAGTTGGATGGGGTTGAGCGGGGGGAGGGTGCACCATTGTCCCATCTCACAGCATCACGTGCCAAGGCACCACGGAGGCGTCTACCGTCCAGTCAACATTTCAGAAATCAGGGGGGAAATATGACTGGAGGGCTTACTTCTTCAGGACCGAATGCTTTGGTAATATTTTTTTGCTATGAGTATTCGAAAGAAGTATCTTGATCGTGTAAATGATTTCATTTGATCCAAATATTTTGTGGATTAATGCAATTGAGAAATTCACCATTTTTTCATATTTATAAATTATATAAACACGTGTGAAGTTTTTCAATTGAATTGCACGAGACAGATTTGGAATTTAGGATATCCAAGTATCTTTTACAGTTTGGTACAGACCACACTATAGATTCAACCATTTTCAATCATCAAATTTGTCGATTCAATTGCGTGAGAAAAATTTGAAAAAAATAATGAATACTCAGCCTCATTAAAATTATATTTTATACAGAATTATTATTTTTTTAAACATTCATTGTTTATAAATCAATAATTGAAATTATTTAAACTTTTGGAAATTGATTGTTTATAAAGTATTTATAGAAAATGCTCATAATTTTCAAAAATTGAATTTTTAAAATTATTCCATCTTCCTCCAAAAGTAAACTTACTAATTTAGCTTCAGATTTTTTTAATATTGGAGATATTGAGACCTGCAAAGTTTAAATAATAAAACCATTGTAAGATGTCCGGAAACTTAGGGTCAAATGGGGTTCAAATGAAAGCTTTTCAGTGATGAAAAAGTAATCAATGTACTTGGATATCCTTAAATACAAAAAAATGATTTTAAAACATTCATACATTGTCAACATTAACGGAATTCTATTCCCAATATACGGTAGACAAATAATTAAAATTATTTAAACATTGGGCACCTTATTTTTTATCATTAAATGGATTGCTGGAGACATGCAAATTACCGGGATAGAAAATCAGAGAATAAGGAATTGAATATGAACGTAAAACAGCATTAATTTCCAATAATGGCAACTTTTTCCAATCAGCATCGAAGCAGTAAAACTCTTATCTGAGTTTTCGAGGAATATCTCTAAATCTAAGGAATATGGAGAAATTTTCGTAATAACCTTTTTTATAAATCTTAATCCGCTCTACAAAAAAGGTTACAACAAAAATTTTGCAATCTGCCTTATATCCCGAGAGATTAATTGAATGCTGACCAATAATAAAACTCGACTTGAACCAGTTTACCGCTTCGCTACTGAAATATTTCATGTATTCTTCTCGAACAGTGAATTTTCTTATATTCTCTCCAATTCTTGAAATATTTTTGCATGAAAATGCCCAATGTTTAGACATTGAAAAAGATTTCAACAAAACAAATTTTGAAGTTATAAATGGTTCCAATTTTTTGGCAGGATGATAATGTAACGAATGGTACGATAGACACAGTAGATCAATTCCGAGAGGAAGACAGTGATGGAGTTGTCGGTAAATCCCGAAGGAAAGCCCCTTGGGTAAGAATCATATCCTCATCATTGATCAAACCGATAATCCACTATTGCGTTAGATTGAACAGCCCGACAGCTGGACTGGGGCCAGTACCTGGACGATTTCACCTTTTATTGAATATTCTCTAAATAATAGAATAAAAACTGTACGGATTATTATCATTATCATTAATAACACCTATTTATAATCATGTGATGAAGTTTTTTTCGAAATATCAACATTATAAATCAGGGCTTCCAATACCACCAAGATATTTAATGACTTTGAAATTCTGCTCAGAGGTGAAGATCTGGAGAGATGGCGTAGCTCTACCTCTTGCCAGCTCATTCCTTCCTTCAGCTCCCATGGCCCTATTTAGAAATCGCAATACCTCATTGACAATCGCAGTCTCCATATCAAACGCATTATTGCTCAAGTCAGACTTGCGAACAGCTTTAACTGTTATTTTTACACCTCCAATGAAAAAATATCATTCAAGCCGAAAAGTTTATGTATTTATTGCGATTCTAATGCTGCTGACACTCTTGATCACTTCTTTATTAAGTGTTTAGTTACTCTCAACTTGCGATCAGCTCTTTTTACCAGCTGCCCACAGCTTGCAAACCGCTCGTTAGGTGATATCATTTTCAATGATAGTTATGCTGAAATTAAAGCCATGTATAAATTTATCCTTAATTGCTTAACTTCCAGACGAAATATTGATAAGTTGAATGCCTCGGTACGCTCTCTTCAAAATCTTTTAGCTTCTGTGAATGATAGACCAGTTGTGTACATATCTCTGCACTTTCATGATTTATCGCTATTTTTTCACACTTTACGCTCTCAAATGTAAAAACTATGCTTTACCATGTACTCATTGTACATGATTTATAATTTACTTCCCCCCTGCTATGGGGCTTTGTATCCTTTATGCAGAAATAAATAATAATAATGATAATAATAATAATAATAATAATAAATCAGGGGAAAAGTATCGTAGAGAAAAGAAAAGTTCTCTTCCGAAAGAGTCAGATGTGGGAAATGGGTACATGTCCAAATAACTTCCGTTAAAAAAACTTCGTCAAAAAAAATTGATCAAAACAACTTGGTAACAAAAAAACTTGAAGAAAAAAATCTTTTAAACTTTTAACGTATGAAGAAAATTGCAAAAAAATGGAAAATAAGTCCACACACATACAAACCTACATACAGACCTTCTAAAAATCGCATTTTTGGACTTTTTGGACCATATTTAGTTACCCTAAAGATTTGAAATTTAAATTTGGAAACTTAAATTTGAACGATTACGATTGTTGAAAAACGGATAACAACACTCTGAGATTCCAAACATAAAAACAGATTTTACCTATATTCTTACAAAAGACAAGATAACTTGAAGGTTTTATTGACGGAAGCTCAATTTGACAAAAGTTTAATTAACCAAAAGTTCGCTTTCCCCAGTTGAATTTAACCAGGTTCTTTTAACGAAGTGTTTTAGACGTGCTCCGGTAGGAAATAGCACTATATTTTCAAAGGGAGAATTATATCCTGAAGATTAACAATCTATTTGACCTTGTATTTCTTCAAATTCAAGAAAACAAAATTCACATGTTTGCATAAACTGGATGAAAAATCTATATTCCTCTAGACCGTCCATGTATTGGCCATCCACCGTCCATCTCTATTGGTCTTAGCATCCGGTAATTGGAGATTTGGACCATATTCCATTTTTCCCTCATTTAATTATTTGTCTCTTCATTATTTCTGCTTCAAATTATTGTTTTCTTCCTAATTCATATATTCTTTCAGGTCTAGAACTCATTTTTTATTCATTTAGCTACTCCATCGATTTAAAATCCTTTCATGAAATTCAACATTTCTTTAGCCGTCCAGCTATTGACCTATTTACCCTTTTTCACATTCTTTCAATTGAACTCTTCCAGATAGAGGAACTGAAGCAGAACCAATTGGAGAAACGCAAAGTCTTCCCCCCAGAGAAGCCTGAAAAGCTCGAGAGAAAGAAAGAGCAAAGGACGTCAAGACCACCAATACCATCCACTATCCCCGACACAGAGATAAAAACAGAACCGGAAAATGTGGAGGCACGTCAGAGGGAGAAAGATAAGGACAAGGAGAAGGAGCCGAGTCAAAGACCCGAGTCAAGTTATCTCACATGTCCTGTGTCACCCAATGCTACTGGCGGCACTCCAGCCTATGTTCCCTATCGGCTTTACAGTCAACTGTTAGATAGAGTGAGTTTATTTGTCGTTGAGTTGTGAATGGGATTCATTCATCTGTTCTACACATTATGATTAACGAACCCTTCTTTCTTATTTTCATATATTCCACAAAATTACCTATTACACGTAATACAGTCAATTCTTTTTTTAGACATCTTTGATGTTTTACATCAAAGGGATACCTTTTTGTCTTTCGTAGAAGCATATTTACAAGTATTATTTCGATTATTTTCCGTCAGTGATACGATTCTGTAAATCAAAATTATCTCCGAACGCTCAAAATTAGAGTTTTTGATTTTTGTAACCGAAAATTCAAATTGAAAACCATCCCCAACGCTCAAATTGTTGATGGGGATTTAAAAAAATGAGTGGAAAATTTCTCTTGTATTGTATATAGCATAATTATTATTGCTAACCAATCAGCTAAAATAATTAAAAAAATAAAAAAAAAATAAAAATTTTAATACAAAAATAATAAATGAAAGTTTGACTGTCCCTAAAACATTACCCCACGCGTATTAACATTCCCCCTTTTTCACACTTGTAATGTAATATACTATTTTCTATTAACATTTTATCGAAGGGCTGAGGGGAGAGAGAGAACCGTAAAGAAGACAATCGGTTGTATGAAAGAAAGGGATAGTAAAAATAATGATGATGATAACGTTTAAATAATTTGAAAGTCTGATAAAATTAGTTAAAAAGAAATCTTATTCAATTTAATAAAATTAAATAAGCAATGAATCGTGATACAAGGAAATAATGTACAGAATAACCATTCGGAAGCATATTGCTAATTTATTAGCAATAAAATCACTATACTATATTCAATACACGAACAATTTCCCACTAGTATTAGATTGAATAAGATTTCTGTTTAACTAATTTTGTCAGATTTTCAACTCAGTTCAGTATTATCATCATCATTATTCTTATTATCCCTTTCTTCTATACAACCGATTCTCTTTTTTTACGGTTCTATCTGTCCCTCAGCCCTTCGATGAAATGTTAATAAAAAAATCTTGTTTACTTGATGAATTTGAATCATCACAAACTCACTTTCAGGGAAATTCATGGAAATTTAGAAATTTTCAACCATCATCATAAAAATCAAATCAACCAATATAGCTATCGCAATCATCTTTTAACTTCGACTTAATGGCATTAAAACAAATATTTTAATTAATTATAATTAAGGACATTATTATCAATTCAACTTTATTTATTTATTTCACTTTATTTTGATTCTTTCAGGTAACTGCACTAGAGGAAAAGCATACGGTATTACAACGAACAGTTGCACAACTGTCCGAACAATTGAGTGCATCAACCAATAAACATTAATTCCCTATGGAATTCCTTGAGTATTTCTCCAACATTCCCAACTGCGAAATATTTTCTCAGCAGAATGAAACAGAAAGATCACTATTGGAATTTAGCAGCTAAAAATTTATCTTTATTCGTTGTCGAACATCTAGATGGTACTGGATAACTGTCTACCTGTAACGCAATTCATACCAGTATTTTGATTTTACTATTTTAACAGCTCGATTTGTACTGTATTTTTAAACGTAACATTCCACAAATCACTAGTGATGAAAAGATTTGTAGTAAGCTGGCACTGCCAAGTACCGGAATTATTTCTGTTTATCTCGATTCCTTCGATTGCCAGCTATTGAAAAATTTTGATAATTGCATTTAACGCATTTGACACTGATGAGATTTAGAAGTACTTAAAGAAGAATGTAACCCTGTATTTTTTTGGTCGATTGTTCATGCGAGATAACGAATCCAAGAGACATTGAAGGGGCTGTTTTATTTGATCATGATGTTGTGCCAATGAATTTCCTTTGGTTTCTGAAAATATTGAACATCGTAAGATATTTTGAATCTGTTTATCAGGGGATTCCAAGACTGTACAGAATGAGCAATAGGAAATTAATGAAAAAAGCGTATATATTATATATAAAAATTGAAAGAAAAATAAGATGACTTTCAGATGTATTTCTGCTTTTTGTGGTTGAAATGGTGCTAAAGTACAGTAGAATTTATTCACTAAAAGCGCCCTAGATTTAATTTACATAAAAGTACACGCGCGGCATTTCTATTTTCACATTTTTTAAAACCAAAAAAGTAAGGAACAAAAGATATAACTGTGACCTGAAGAATTCAATATTGAATTGGATCCTTTAATTGTGATTATTCCCTCCCATCCACCAGTGATTTAATGGGCAAAGTAACAATAATTTTTACCTGAGTAGAAACCGATTATTTATCACTATCATCAATTTCATAATTTTTGTACTTTTATAATTCTACCAAAAAAATATACGACGATCCAAGTTTAGTCGCATTCATTATGAAATTGAGTGGAACATTGATACGATGTTCGATGAAGTGCGTTATACCGCGCGGTATTGATCAACACTTTAACAGAAACAAAACAAACGAGAGAAAACAAAGGGCAGCATTTGCTAGTATTTTTATCCGTCTGATTATCTCTAACAAAAAAATAACTGAAAATATTTAAAATGTAATTAAGATGAAATAATTTTGTTCGATGGTACTGTCAAATTAATCGTGTACTTAATGAGCAAGATAGAGATTTCGACTGGAAAACGGAAAGAAACGAAAATTACCATAATTTAAAATGATTTCAAGAGTGAAGTAAACAGTAATACCATGTTACAATCATGTAAATATTACTATCAAGCGTCTCGCATAAATATAAATATATTTTATTTGTTTTCAACGTTGAAAAAAAATGTGCATCGAGAGAGACGAAGGCCGGGATTTCCAAAGGCCAGAAAGGAAAGATAAAGGTTGTAAATATTTCAGTGAAATAAAATTTTCTTTACCTTAATGTGAACTACGGCTGTGGCGAGCTACGTCTACCACTTTTTATCGTGATGTTTTCGTCTTGATCCTTGCATGCCTGGGTAATATTTCACAGATGAATGGAAATGGTCGAGAACATGGGAATACCTTCCAGAGTGTATGATTGTTCCCATGAATGTTGGAGCGAATCAGGCCGACGCACCCGCGCGATGTTGGTTCTCCCTGGGCCCATCGTCGGTCACCAGAACACTCCAGTTTGTCACCTAAATGCAAGACTACAAATTTAGTAAAATGAGTCCAGCACATCCACGTGTGCGAATGAGGAACATGTACGTCGAAAGAAAATTGTAAAACAATATTCTTGAAGTAGACACGTATGAAAATTTCATAGAAAAATCTAGCGAATTCGCTTGACAATTCTGTTGGAAAAAGTCAATAGAGTTCGATTTTTCTATACAACCTATTCTATTGTCATATTTTCTATGGAATTTCCTCGGCTCAAATTTTCCAAGTTTCGTTGTTTGATTTTCTTAATGAAAAGAAAAGAAAAATAGCGCCGCGTCACGTCAGCATAAATCGACATAATGATAAATTTGAAAGATCTAGGAAAAATCTGAAAAAAATCAAGAGTGATGTAGATCGTATACGTGAAGAAGTTCCGTGAGATTTTTTATGTTCAGTGTTGCCTTAATTATATATTCAAGCTCAAAGTCACCATGTTTTTCTGAAAATTCACCTTATACACAAAAAATTTGAAAATCCAACTACTTATGATATTTTTGGCGGATACTTTCATTGATAGGGCTTGTAGATACTTCAAAATGAAATGTCAAATTTTTCTAATGCTTTAATGTGGAGTAATTTAAAAAATCGGAAATGGCGACGCGACGCTCATAGCGCGACCAATGGAGTGTTAACGAATATTTATTTGGTTATATTCAACTCTACCATTCGTTAATAGGTAACGAATCTTGTTTCAAATAGATGAATCATTCTATCAGTGTAGACAATTCCGAAAGAAACTCACCGGCTAATTGATTGACTTAATCAATATAAATATCAGATACGTTTTTCTCCCATAAATCTGAATCGAGAAAATGAACTGCAGCGTGAGAAAGAGAAGGAAGAAGAATGACGAAGAATTCAAGAAAAACACTAAGCAAAATATTTTTCAAGATTAAAGAAATACCAATTGTAGTACAAATAGAAAAAACAAATGATTGAAATGACATTGAGTTGTAATTCTGCAAATATTATCGAATGAATTCATTATCCCACGCAACCTAACTAGCGCGCATCTTTGCTAGTGAAAAAAAAAAAATGCCACGTCCACGGACTAGAAATAAAGACAAAAGCATGTCAAGAGAGAAAAAGACGATCGTACATGAAGAGGGTTGAGAGGAAGGAAAAGACCAAATGCGCAACGATATGTTTCTGATTTAAAGACGTTAAACTTTTGTCTGTATTGTTTACCAAATTCGTTTTTCCAATATCGCTCTTTTCCTCGATTGCTCAATCCCACGTACACTGGCGTTCCACGGAAAAGAAATGGAGATAGACCGGCTGTTCTCTCTGCACTCATAACATTGGACAATTTTCCTCCAATGTTCTCGCAGGCTGATCGAGCATTTGTGTAATTCTGGGGTGTCTCTTTGTGCACAAATAGCCCGATAGTCGGTACGCATACAGCGGTTTCATTTCCTATGACGAAAGATTCAATCAACGAAGGATATATTCAGTCCAATCTTCGTATTAGATACCACAGGGACTGTAGGGGACTAATAGTACATTCGAGTACAAGGGTACAAATTTCGTTTTCGACGAATGTGAAGTTTACAGGCCGAGCCGAAGGCGAGATCTGTATTCACATTCGTTGAAAACGAAGTTTATGCCCGAGTGGTCTGTACTATTTTATGCCACATCGTGCAGAAGTCGAGTTTGAAGCACGCTGCGCGAAGCGCAGCGTGCGATAAACTCGACTTATTGCACGACGTGCCATAAAATTCTGAGAATTACGTATCCCCCACTCTACTTGCGCTCAGAGGGAAAAATATTTAGATTTGATATTCTTCGTACAAAACACTAAAAAATTTCTATTTTTGTGACCATTTGAGTACGATTCCTGATGTAAAACACGAATGTTTGATTAGAAGGTATTGTTCCTTCTTAAAATAACAATTTAGAAATTCGAAATAAGTGAGTTTGTTAATAGGGGTCTGCGAGGCAAAATTGAGACTTTCTTTGGAATTGTGATTTTCATGAAAATTGGGTGGAATTTTGTTTTGTTTATCTATCCATCCAAAAAGTGGACGTAAAACACATGGTGCAGTAGGTGTAAAAAAATTGATATTTTACCGAGCTTTATGACCGATGCGTTTAATTTTTTTTATTAACCGTAACGAGTGTCCATTCGCTTTGAAATTTAATTGATGTGCAATTAAGTTCTAGATTATAGATGCATATATTTCCAGTATTTTCTGCAATATCTCAACCATTCCCACTCAATTCTAATCCCTTTGTCGAGTATCTTGCTCGGAGAATGCGAAACGAAAAACATTCAAGCCAGAAAGTGGGGGGTATCGCTCGGCACGGCTTCAGGCCTAGTATCTTATATGAAAGTATTTTGTACGGAGACTGAACTGTACACAGAGAAGAAAAAGGTAGGCGGAAGAAAAAGCCACGAAAAAAAAGCCGACGCACCGATCACATGTTAAAACCCGTGCGATTTCGTAGTTTCGAAGTTTCGAAGAAAAATTGGAGAAATTGAGGTATTTAATTTCAAAATATTCGTTGGTTTACACATAAATCAAAATTATTCTCATGACTAAATATGTTGACATTCTCATGACTAGTATATCTGAATCAACACGATCATGCATTGTTCCAAATAAATTATAATTGCAGTGAGCATTTCATATGTCGAATCAGGATGAATATTGTTACACGGAAAAAGCTTTGAGATTGAAGATGCCGTTGGGTTGAATGAAGTTTATATTTCTTGACTAAAAAAATGGCATTAGTTTTGCAATAACACAATCACAGATTACGCAATTCAACAGAAACTTGGATATCACAAATTGCGTTCAATGTGATGTATGGAAAGCTCAATTTAAACGTCAGCTTCATTCGAGAAAACAACATTCAATTCATTCCTCAATTTAATCATCTCCTAGGTTCGAAAATTTTTTTTTCTCTCATATACCCTTTCCGGTTTTTACAAGTTGTTCCCTTCCTATCCCCCAACCCCCTGTACTACATTCGCCGGAGGACGAGGGAAAACCTCATTTGAGGGAAAAACCTGCCCAGGTACAGTCGTCTCTTGCAATCCTCCCGGTCGACAATATCTTTCCGTAGTAATTTTCTGTTTACGAGTTTGGGGCAGCGCCAATACTAATCCCCAGACCAGAAAAAGTGAAGGTCAGTACGGAAAAAGCACATTCATATTTCGGGTTTTTTTTTCAACAAAATGGGTGAAAGAATAATAGAATTATCAATAGATTCTCGAATTGTTCCGTACGTAGTACTTATTCTAACTGAAATCTCCCAATTACCAAGCATCAATTTTCGGGAGTAAGCACTGTAATAATTGAATTTTTCATCCTCAACTAATGAACTCAAAGAATTGACGCCAGGGCATGCAAGCACTTGGCAATTGAATCGATCGATGTCATCTCTCCTCGAATGTTTTCTCCTCAGCATCGAAGAAAAATTGAAAGCCAGGCCTTTTTTCACAACAGCAAACGCCAAGCACTCCTCCAATGTCGGGATCTCTCTTCTGGTCAGTATGTGATCCTGCGATCGTGCCTTACGCTTCAATAATTTAAATTTCGGTGATGTAATGTCCTTCGTTCCACAATAGGGATTCGTAAACACAGATTCGATGGAACACAATAATAATATCACTCGAAAAATAATTGAAATCATTATGAACTCCATAAATTAAAGATTGAATTTGAGTCGGATATATTTATCATGGAAAAATAGAACTGTTAAGAACTTTTTTTAACGAGAAGCAAGTGACAATGTATGCATGAAACAATCTCACTATGTACATAGATACAATAGAATCTGGAAACTTTAAACATTGGTTCTATGTATAATTGTCGAGCAGGAAGTAACTGCCGGATATTTCAAAGTGTATTCGATGTATATTTTTACTTTTGATTTAGTTGCATGTTTTTATTGACTGTGTGCATTCTGTTGTGCTCTGATGAGTCTCATCCAGTTATTTCGCCATGAGGAATCAGGAAATGGATTGATGAATTCACGAAGCGAAGAGTGGATCCAAAGCCTTGGAAACTTCCGCGAAAATGTCATCAATTGCACCCTCAGCATTTATCTGCGTTATCATGAAATTCATGAAAATATGACAAATATATCAAAAGAATAAAACCAATTATTGTTTAATAAAAAATATTATACATGATTCGATAATATCTTATCCTCAATTCTGGGCTAAGAATTCTCAATTTGAGAATAACATATTTTTCATCCAAAAAATTTCGATGAGGCGTTCTTGAATGGAGAATAATTTATTCTTGAAATAAAAATATCTATTCATCACTTGTGCATAAAGTAAAATTTTACGCAGGCTCCGCTTGCGCAAAATCCCACTTTCCACACATTGTGATGAAAAATAGGGTTCGACACTCGTGGGAAAAGTGTTATGTGACATTTACTGTTGAACATCATAAACATTGTGGCTCAGTATAACAGAAGGTTCTAAAATAAAAGTAAAATTTAATTTGGCACGAGTGAAAATTCGGTGAAGATAAATCAAATTTTATTAGTATATTGTGTTACTAGTGCGTAAAGACCCACTTCTTCGCACGCACGTGTAACACATCCTATTTTTTATGATACCTGCCGGTACAGTGTTTTTTCCAAACATAATAATTTTTGTTTTTTTAGAGAGATTTCATTTATTTTTGCAAAGCTAGCAAATAATTGATATTGTGTTTGTCTACAAACTTCCAAGTTTCCAGCAACGTCGCGCAACGGGCAATTTCATTTAACATGGGAAAAAATTGTTCAACTGTTGGAAATGATTTTTTTTCTTCCAGAATTTGGGATGTAATATTCAAAAAACAATACTAAAATTTTCCAGATACTTTAAGTGACGAATTCAATTTTTTTCGGATTTTTCCGGTTAACCAGCCGGTGACAAGACGAAAAAAACGACACGTTGGGGCAATTCCCTCGCATGGTGACCAATCTAGGGTTAATATTGACCTTGAATAAAAAAGGCGGCATATCAATGAAAAGCTTGTGAGCGATTTATATGATGTAACTAAGGGTATTTTCCATGTAGCTTATCTCGTTGTTATTTTATTGAGGACCAGTTTTTGGTTTACCTAACCATGGTTAGACCTCGGTTAAAGTTAAGTCAACTCCGCATGACATGATCCGGAGGTAGTGGAGGGGATAGATACTTCGCGTATAGATACCCGCCAGCGCCTGGCTGAAAATGTGGGACAGTCGGCGTCAAAAATATTCCTTGGCCGATACACTGCCGCGTATCTCGATTTTATATTCTCTCCGCTCTCTCTCTCCTCTCCGTATGCCTTTTTATGTGCCTTCTAATTACAATTGAATTCATTGCAAAATGAATAATTAATGAAGACTTACGCGAACAACTTTGTCTTTGTAATGATCGACGATTTCCCCATTTTTTACGTTGAATATTTCAATCCGTTTGACAATTGTTGCTTCATTATCATCCGCTCTTCCGGATACTGCAGCTCGTCCTAGCAACCTTGTTTTCATGGTTTCACTTGCAACGTCGAAGAAGATGATTAAATCGGCTGGACAAACCTTTGAAAAATGACAAATTTAATTTGAAGGACAATTGAAGATAATTGAAATGCGAAAAGATTTTTTTTCTTTAATATTCATTTTCGATCACTTAATTGCTTGCGTAATAGTAGATGGGGTTTTTAGGATGAGTCAATGGAATATGTGTCTTTGTCGAGAGAAGTCATCTAGAATTTGGATTTTCTATAGAAAAGGTTCCATGAAGGAAAAACATGCCAAGTTCAGTAAACACCTCTCTAATAAAAAAACGGTAATAGGAATTCCTCTGATTAGATTCTGAACAACATCGCCTCAGCAGCGCTTTAGATTTTGCAATAAAACTGGTGAAAAAACGTCGAAAAATGACATTTTTTTTACAAATTTGATGATTCCTCTCAAAGAAACGTTCAGATTGATTTCTTGTCATCATAATTGATGCAGCTTTACATGATTAAGACGAGTGAAATTCCAGCAAAATCGTCTCCACTGGTTTCGGAGTAATTCGAATATGAATTTTTGAAATTTGAAACTTTTCAAAGATTTTTCAATATATAATAGCTCAATTTTTTTCATTCTAATTTCCTGTTTTTTTCATTAAGCAAATCAAACAAAAAAGCTTAGAAAATTTGAGCCAAGGAAATTCAATGGAAAATATCTAAATAGAATGAGTTGTGTAGAAAAATCTAATTCTAATGAATGAAGGAAAGGCAATTGGTCGGGAAATTATTGGTTCGACTGGTAATGGGTCGTAGCAGATGGGAACGAGCAACCAACAACCTAGTCGAATTTTTTCAATAGAATTCAGCAGCCGTGCGGTTTAGGTCGATCGATTTAGTCCTCAATTGAGTTTTTGAGGAATATCTTCGATTCTAAGGGAGATAACAAAATTTTCATGATGACCGTGTTTGAAATGCAGCAATTAAGTCATTATCTAAAGTTACCGGGCTCAACTGAAAATCTCGACCGACTTCGGGACCCTTCGGGTTCACGGGCAAATCACGAAGCAAATCGCCAAATATGAAATTTCAGTAGTATCAATCTACTCCTCAAAGAGTATACATCGGTTAGTCAGAGAGTCACCTATAGAGTTCAGTATCAAAGTAACCGAGTATCAAGTACATCACCGAGTATTATATTAAGTCTAGCCCTCTGGGTAGCGTCTCTATTTCGTTTAATGATCAATTAATTTCGAGTTAACTATCAATCATTTTGAGTCAATCATCAAGTTTAATATCGAGAAAATCTCTAGTGCAGTGTAAAGACTATTATCAAATTGATATTGAC
This sequence comes from Diachasma alloeum, assembly GCF_001412515.2. NCBI lineage: Eukaryota > Metazoa > Arthropoda > Insecta > Hymenoptera > Braconidae > Diachasma > Diachasma alloeum. The sequence continues at coordinate 770,135 of NW_021680344.1, read as the reverse complement.
ACATTCACCAATTTGTGTATCCCTAAACTCAAGACGCGTGGCTTGCGCCACAAATAAAGTACTTCACTAGTGTTTTTGTAATCCGCGTGTCTTTAATTTCACCCTTTCCATATCACGTGCCTCCAATCCGCCCTAGTAGCCTCAATCTCTAACAGACCGTTTTTGTAGCCCTCAATCCACTCTGCAACAAAGGTTATGGGAAAAATTTTGCTACATCCCTTAGATTTTGAGATATTCATTGAAAACTGGCCAATAGTCAAAATCTGCTTGAACCGTTTTACCGCTTCGATACTGAATTCATGGAAAACAAAAAGAATTTTCAATGGAACGCGCCATAGTTTTTCCTATGAAATTATTTCGTGCTTGCTGAAATTGAATTGTCTCCACTTCGCGACTATATTATCAAGATTAAAATACAAAAAAGAATTATTTACGTCTTTTTCGAATTGAATCCCTTGGTCCAACTCCCTGGGATATCCGTCGATAAGAAATCCGGCTTTTCCTCCCTCTGCGCGTGCTTTTTCCATTCGCTCTTTGATCAGAGAAAGGACAACATCCTGGGAAAAATTCAAAATGAATGCAATTTACTGCATTGTTTGTTTATGTAGAATTTGGAGTGCAGATAAATCAGTAATTTGGTGATTACCGTAGGCACGAAGAGACCTTTTGACATGAGTTCTTGGAGCGAAGCACCCCTGGGGCTTCCACTTGCCACTTCTTCTCTCAATAGATCCCCGCTGCTCAAATGCAAAAGACCATATTTGGCGATAATTTTATCACACTGCGTGCCTTTGCCACATCCTGGTCCACCGATTACCCAGATTGTCTTCATTTCTACAATTCCTGCGCACGGAACGAAAAATGTATTTTAATATTTTTATTGACGTAATCATTGTTTTATCACAGGATCGACTCCCACGCGAAGAGAATGTAAAATTAAAAATTAAAAGTATTGAAGAAATGAGATTTAAATGTAAATAAACAATAAACAAAGGGGAAAAAGGGGGAATAATATTGGTGAATGGAGGCTGAAAGGATGTGTGAGAAAATAGGATGTTGGAATGGTGTGAAATAGATGTCCTTTTTTCTATTTTGTAAAATTGGTATAAAAGTAGCAGGGCTCCTCTAATCCGTGAAAGGGAAGATAAATATATGCATACATACATACATACAATCAAAAATTACTGAATTTTTTCCATTTTTTTTTAATTCATGATTTTTTGTGAATATGGTAATCGAGAACCGTGTCGAAAAACTTGAAAATTTGATTTATTTTAACCGAACTTTTGCGATGTGGAATTCATTTTTTACGATTTAACGTAGTAAAGTTTAACGGACAAAATAGTATAAAATGCACGGACGAAAAAATAATTTTTAAAAGTGTTATAAATGCTCAATATTTTTATCAATTTTTACTATTGAACAACGAGAAATTACTCAAATCGTACGAGTTTTCACTATGTTGAATTGCCATTTTTCCTTACAATTTAAAACTTTAATGTATACTCTCGCACCTCCTACATTTTACTCGAGGAAATAGCAGAAATTACTATATTGACTAGTAAAAACTCCAGTGGACGACAAGAACGTCGATTGTTTTCAATTTTCGGAATCTCCTCCTTCAAAAATTCAATCTTTCCTCTCCCCCTTCCTCTTTTTCAGAAAGATTATACGTGGAGCAAAATTATTGATAATAATTTTCAAGGATGATGAAGAAGATTGAATATGGTTTTCCACTTGGGTTATTTAAAGAATCCCCTTTTCCCTCGCCCTCTTCCTCTTCTTTCACTTGTGTCAATTGGAAATTTAACTTTTGTGCTACCATTTTCTACTATACCCACTTACAATTTTTTACTATGTATTTTTTCATCCAGCACGTCGTGGGTTTTCATTTTTGAATTGTTTTGCCCGGTGGCCTGGCGTAGTGGTTAAGACCGTTGCCTCACAACGGATAGGTTCCAGGTTCGATTCCTGGCCGGGTAGAATGGTGAGATCTAACCATTTTTAAAGTCTTGATCAATCGCCATATAGTCTCATCAGACTCGAAGCGATATAAAATAAGCATAACAAAAAAAAAAAAAAATTTGAATTGAAATTTCCATGTTTTTTTTACCCTCAAAACCAAATTCAATTTCGCTCTCTCAATTATTGCTGCGAACTGTCTGTGAAATTTCAATTTTTTCTAACTGTTGAAAAAATTTGGCTGAATTTTACGGGAAAAAAACTTGAATTCGATTTAAGTGTACAAAGTCAATGGAATTTAAAGTTTGACTAAAAAATCAAGTAAAGTCCCAATTTTTTAGCGCCAGGAAGACGGAAATTCTGCAGTTGACATGAATTTTCAAATGAAAATGAATATTCACTGCTAAATTCCCTTAAATTTTTGGCTGGAAGTTCCGGTCCACTTCTTGGAAATTTTTATCAAGTCACCATACCACTGGAATTTCAAGGAATCTTATCATGGGAAATTCATAATTGGTTAAAAGAATCAATAGAAATTATAAATTTCAGTTCAATTTTTCCATGAACACTGACAGAAATTTAAAAAATTCAGTTACATATATTCTGGAATTTTCAATTGACCCAAAGCTCAACGGTGCTTAATGTCCATATTTTGATTGAAAATTCAAATAAGTTGAAAATTTTTCGTCTCCGTGCTGCTCAACAATTTAGAATGCCATTGCATCTCCAGTGGAATTGAAAGTTTCATGATTTTTTTGCCCCCAAAATCAAATTCAATGTCGCTCTCTCAATTATTGCTGCGAACTGACCGCGAAATTTCAATTTTTTCCTAACAGTGTACACTGTTAATAAAATTTCGCTGAATTTTTCGGAAAAAGACGTTGAATTCCATTTAAGGAGAAGAAGTCAATGGAATTTAAAAGTGTCTCTGAAAATTCAAGTAAACACAGAAATTCCACAATTTACATAAATTTTCAAGAGAAAATGAATATTCACTGCCAAATTCTCGTGCATTTTCAGGGAACTCTTTCAGAATTCTTGGAATTTCAAGAATGTTTAAAGGAATTCCCTGAAAATTCAAAGGAATCTAGAATTTAAGGGGAGATTTTTCTGAATTTTCCTGATTTATCTTTAATTTTCTCGGAATAATTCAACTGAAATTTCCAGTTCCCACGGGTTTTTCCATGAATTTATGAATTTTCAATGACAAAATGCCTTGAAACTTCAGTGAACTTGTTACTTGTTAAAAATTTCGGAGACCCTTACCGGAAATTCCAGTGTAAAAATTTTCACAGTATATTTCTGCTACCCATAGAGAAATATTTCAAAATATAAACGGCGCAATTGTTCAAAAATGAAAAACATCTCTAAAAGAAACTTATAAAAGATCCTATTTTTTATTCTAAACTTTCCTTACTTTTGCGCACGTCTCACTTCCAAAAAAAGCTCGTTTTACTGAATTATTCATGAACCACCAGTTATGTAATAATAAAAATTCACATCATTGTTAAATTCCAACCCTCACCTTTTACCACCAGAATCCAGGAAAATACAAACACGAGGAATGCCAGATTCTCCTGGACGTATTGAATTAAAATCTACACTAAAAGTTTTGACACAATAAATGAAAAAAAAGTTGAGATTAAAACGTTTTGTCTAGCCAACATTTCGAAATTATTGATTTCGAGAGTGTGGAAGTGTTGAGATAATCTTCGCGCATGCTCATTTTACAACAATAATACGCGCACGAGACCAACATTGAGCCTTCGACACATTTTTTTAACCGCTGGCTAGCTGCCCGTAATTACATTGAAATTTTGTACGTGCGCTATCTCATATAAAATCTGGCCCCAATCTTTCTATTATCTTAACGAATTAAATTTCTCTTTCCTCTCATTTTCACACGATCACAAGAAGATTGAGATACCGCTCCCTTTCCTTCTACAGTCGCTGACCAAATTTGAATGACTTGAAAACACGATTTTGTTGATGACAATCTTGTATGAAATATTTCATAAAGTGCATTATCTCTCCTTTATAAATGTGGAATATTAAATTACCTCAATTTATTTCTGCTTCTTGTTCTGTGTCAAAGTCAGGATATGACTGACAGCGACTGGTAATATCACGAGGACACTGCACGGATTGTACACTTTCCGCGGCTACTGCATCGATACTAGTTAGAAATTAGTCACGCGCAGTAGTGGATGTAACTATAATTGTAACCCGAGTATTGTTGTTAGAATCCGTAGAAAAGGAAATTCACATCCCTCAACTTAACTTAGCAAGGAACAATTATTTTCTGATTGAGCTGGAATATTTTCAGTATTGTTGGACCGAGAGAATCTGACTGGGTGCTTGCACCGCATGTATTACTGGCCTCACGTGCGTATAAATAAATTCGAATTTATGTAAGCGGTGGACCGCTCAAAATACGCGCCTTTTTGTGAATCAAATGAAATGGGAGTATAAGCGTTGAAGAAGATGTCTTCAAGATTATTTTTTCGGTTGCATTATTAAGAGCAGGAATCACCATCAATATTAAATTTCTGAAATATTACAGGAATTTGTCCCTTAGATTAATGAAGGTTTTAAATATGCTGATCAAATTTTATAAATAGTATAATATTAATAATCTGATTTTTTCGGTTAGTGATGGATTAAAAATTTGATAATATGGAACTGTAAATTTACCACTAAGTGAATAATTCAAATTTCATAAAAGGAGATTTTTTATTACAAAAATAATCGTCAACCCTTTCTACCCCAATTATTGACTACTAAAATAGTTGGAAATTTGAATATTTGAATTGATGATACTTGAATAATTAAAAAATTTAAGAGTGATGTTAACTAATTGACGGCTACAATATTTAACGGTAATAATTTTATGGATTTGGCTATCCCTGATTAAGAGGACATTGCGGTGAAATTCAAAAGTTTTCGCTCGGCCTTAAAATCCATTGAACGACTTTTGGTATACGAAGGAATATATTGGAAAGTATGAAAAATTTTGGATCCGAACCCTTTTGCCCCGTACATCCACCAAAAACGTCATTTTTCACGTTTTTAGCTTAAAAATGCTTCTTGCACCACACTTTTCATCCGATTTTAACTTTTCTATCAAAATGTTCGCTATACTCCAACGAACAAACCCAAGTATCCGTTTCACTTTATATGTATTAGATCATAAGGAAAATTTTTTTTTTAATTTTTGCTTTTTTTTCCTCTTCTTAGCAGAGTTGGGCGTGTAAATTACGTTGGTAAATTACCTCGAGGGGTTTTTTATATTTTTTACATTACTTCGAAAAGCTTGCAATTTTTCGTTACTAGAATGTTATATTTTATTCCGACTGACGAAGACGCAGTATTGGACATATAAATATCATAAAAAATAGTATATGTTCCGCTTATTAGAAAGCAGTTCTCGGTACTTGGGGCATAAAATATTATTTTATGTACCTAGGACCGTAAAACCGCGATTGTCCGTGATTCTAACATCGATTGTCTCGGATAAATCGCGGTATTCGGGCCCAGAGACATGGAATATTGTTACACGGCGATATAGTACATTACATGCCCGAGCCTTGGAAAACAGATCACCGTCCCCCACGTGCAAGATTGCCTTCCGAACCGAAGGCAATCTTGCACGTGGGGGACGGTGATCTGTTTTCCAAGGCCCGGGCATGTAATGTCACTATTTCGTGTTGAGGGACCTGAAAAACGCCAATTTCGTGGCGCGCAACGTGAAATGTGATTAACACTAGATTGGTCACCCTATGAGAGTAACCCTATGAGAGAAAAATTTTCATTTAATTTGAAAAAAAAAACGATATGATACCATTTAAATAAACTTATTTATCTGACTCAACCAAACTTTATTGATACTCGGGCCTTCAATTGAAAGAGCGCCGGTCTGAGGCGCTCATATACGTGCCTACACAAACACAAAAATTGGTTGCGTGTGGTTAGTGCCCATGCGCCTTAGAGCCTAGGTGGCGTTTTCTTATTTAGCGAGCCTAATAAAAATTATATTGGGACCGCTAATTACCGATGTCGGCGCTCGTTTTCACCAATATGGACGATTTTAGCCTTCCCATATACACGCTAAACAAGCCCAAATTGGGTTGAATACTGTCTGTGTGCAGCCCAATATCCGCCATTCATAGGTGGCGTTTTGATATTTAGCGTTTCCAATATATTAAATTCCCTGCTTTGATGAATCGGTACCTGTCCCACCAGCCCCTCGTTTATCGTCAATCTGCACGACAGAGCCCTACCTAATCGCTAGCCACTCACAGCAGACACCGCTCTGATCCACCGCCCACTTTGAAAAGCCCTCGAATCCTAGTGAATCTGGTGAAAATCACCCACGAAACACTGCCCCTCACCTGCGCCCCCATTGGCCCGCAATCGTCAATATCACCCAATCAAACCCGTTATCACCGTATCACGTGTTACCTGTCTACAGTTACAGCAAGTGCAGAGAATGAGAGAAGTGAATTTGGAATGTGGTGCTCCGAAAGAATTTCTCAATGTAAAAAAAATTACCAGACATCAGCTAACCTACCCACCAGCACTGTATAATTACCTCGGTCGTTCATTCAATTCCCTTGAATTGAAATAGTGAAATTTAACGCATGAAAAGTCTCGAATTAGCATAATGTTACCAATAAAATAATCCGTTGTGTTTTGCGAATGGAGGTGAATACGAATAGTATTAAACTACAGCCGTAAAGGTATTATGTTTTTCCTTGAATACTAAATCTTAAATCTAATTTGAATATTTGCTCACATTCAGTGATACAAATTCCGGAAAAACAAATTCTAAAAATAATTGATAAAATAATATTCAGTTTTCAGTATTCATTACCGCAAATATGGACAGCTCTGAGTACGAATTAGTCCGTAATTTGACACTTCTCTTCTTTTTCGAACGTTTAATGGATAAAGGTGGGCCACGTACGCTTCACGATTTAAGTTGTCAATTTGGAGCTAAAGGTTTCACGAAAGAAATGAGACAAATTGCTGGTGGATCACAGAGTGGCCTGCGTAAATTTCTAGCTCAATATCCAACATTATTTGTTATCGATGGGGATTATGTGTCCGTTAACACTTTTCAGCCAGTTGTTGAGCAGGACGAAGGAAGTAAAGTGAAGAACAAGAGGGATTATGCACGAGAGGCTGTCGAATATTTCACGAATAAATTTGTGCAGTATGGCGATGGTGCTGAAGTGCCAATTAAAAGCCTTCTGGGGCATCGTTCACAGGCCTCACCGGAAGTTAGACATATTTCAGGCCAGCATTATCGAGAGTTTCGTGATTTTCTCATGAAATATCCAGACGATTTTATTGTTGTCGATGAGAATGTTAAGCTTAAACGTTTCGAGGGGATGGAGGCAGTGCCATTCAAGGAATTGGAGCCTGAAATTCCAGTTGATCAGGAAGTTACGAGGAAATTGCTCGATTTTTTCATTCAGAGTATCGAGAAACAGAGTATGAACACTGTTGAACAACTGCTGAGTGCTGTTGCCACGAAATTTCCTCAAGACATGTGGTCGACGATATTTAGTACCCCCCAGGATTTGACGACTTTTTTGAAAATGTTTCCTGATGCCTTCAATGTACAGAAAAATATGGTGTCGATACATGCAAAACCAAAATTTACGTCTGATAGTGGAATTAAGAATGAGGGGAAGAGGAAAGAGAGCTGTGATAAAACTGATGGCTCACAGCAGAGCAGGACTGCGTCGCCTTCAGTGTCATCAGGACGACAGAGTCAATGCAATTTTAATTCTCTGGAAAATCAAAATTGCAATGACAATTGCAACGATGATTATCAATCTTCCACGGAGTTGAATTCACACTCACCACCGGTTAGTTTGCAACAGCAAACGTTGAAGCAGAGGATTAATACTTTGGTCATGAAGACTCTGGCTGATAACACTGAGAGGGACAGAAATTTACATGCAACTCAAGTTGGTGATGCGTGGAAATTGAAGATATTCCAGCAGACTAGAGTTATTGTTAATGTTAGAGAATCACTTCATATTATTGACGAGATAATGAATCCTCAGCGGGCAATGGGCGATGGGAAAATTGTCGTCTCCTTTGATTGCGAGGGCATCAATGTCGGTGCTAAGGGCCAATTGACACTTGTACAGATTGGAACTGCTCAAGGCCATGTTTATATTTTCGATCTGTTCACATCGCCCAATTTGATCACTGGGTTGCGTAAACTTTTGGAGAGTCCAAATGTCGTTAAGGTATTTTCCTTCAAATTTTGGCCAGTTTATTCGGGAGGCTTTCGTGGTAATAATTGTGATTTTTTGTTCAGGTGATTCATGATTGCAGAAATGACAGCGTGAATTTGTTCAATCAATTTGGAATCGTTCTGAATAATGTGTTCGACACTCAGGTATGTAAACTATTCTATTCTTTTTTGCTTTTTAATTATTATTTAGAGACTGTCTGTTGGAAGTCTCTGAATTATAGATTTTCATTATAGAGTTTCTTTTGTGGATTTTAATCGGCTTTTTAGAGGTCTTCACAAAAATATTGCTAGACTCTTAATTGCGAAAAATTTCCTCCCGTGAAAATTTGTATTGGAAAAACCTAACGAATTCGTTAGACAATTCTATTAGATTTCTATTGATCTGTCCATTAGAAAAAATCAATAGAATTGTAATTTTCTATTGTCTACCTATTTTTTAATTTCCTCGTCTCAATTTTTCATCTATTTTTCTTTTCTTTTCATCAAGAAAATCAAACGAAAAAAAAGAAAACTCGAACCGAGGAAATTTTACAGAAAATATTCCAATAGAATAAGTTGTACAGAAAAATAAAATTCTATTGACTTTTTCTACAGAATATTTTCTACTGAACATTTGAATAAAATCGGTCAAAAACTAATAGAAAGTCCAATAGAATTTTCTTTCTCGGTTTTTTCTACGTTTGTCTATTAATTTTTTTTGTGTGTGAAATTATGATTCTTCGAATCAGGGATGGCCATAAATCTTCCGATTCTTCAATATTAAAAGAATTTCCGACTTCCATTGATCAAGGTTTAAATATACTAATAAAATAGTAAATTAATTGATAATCTAAATTTCCAATTGATGATGAATTAAATATTTAAAAATATGGAACTATAAATTTTCTATTACGTAGATAATACTAAATTCCTTATAAGGGATTTCCGATTATCCAAATAATCTTCCTAACTCAATTACTGATTAATGAATAATTCAAAATTTTACCATTTGAATTGATGATTACTTCAATAATTAAAATTTTAAAGTGAAATTAACTAATTGACTACTTAATAATTTAATAGTAATTATAATCAACGGATGTGGCTATCCCTGAAAAGTGAAACATTAATTGATCTATATTTTCTTGAATAAAAATTTGATTAATTAAGAACAGATATATCAAAATGATTGATACGATCAACATCAAGATCTCCACAAGATGTGCACATCAAAATTCAAAAATATTAATATAATGTCTGTTCATTGAAAATACGTGGATAACAGCTATAAAGGGTAAAATCAATTACGCCCTCCTCATGCGATACCACTCGAATCTACGAAGAATTTCTCTTTCAATCTTCTGCTGTCAACCATGATTCCCGGCTTCCTGCTATAATTAGTCCTCTCCTCTCCACTCAACATCTCAATGACTGCAGTATAAAGGGCTGTTCTCATTCAGAGGGTATTGACAGTCACTCCGGGGTCTTTAGAGTCCTTCCATAAAATCCTGACATTCCATATTTCAACAATTTATTGAAAAGTACTAAAAAAATGAAATGAGTTGATTTCATAATGATTATCTTTCTGAATTAAAGAAAGGGCATGGAACGTAGGTCTCAAGTTAAGCTAAGTCATCATCACAGATAACTAATATTCATTCATTGTTCATATTGTTTTTAATAATGATTAATTTTTGAAAATAATGAAAGTTCTGATAACATGTGGAGAAGGAATTGAAAGGTTATATAGCATTGTTTTTTCATTTTATTATAGTTTAAAGGATTGCATCATGAATCGATTTTCCATTTATTTCCACAGATTGAAAATGGAGAAATATTGTCATTTAAATTATTTATTGAAAGTGAAGATAAATAAAATAAAAATATTTTCTTCTAACAATAAATATATAACATTTTCTCATATTCATATATTAATTTCTTTCTATTAAAAAATTATGTTAAAAAAAGTAAATACGTATTTTTTTTTATTCATTGATATATTTTTATTTTTTTATATTACAATTTTTTCAATATTTTCTTCTTATATATAAGATATTCAAGTTTAGGATGAAAATAATCTTAATTCTTGAGTGCTCATTATGTTGTACAAAAGAATAAAAATATGGCGAAACTCATATCAACAGGATGCAGAGAAATAACCCAAATATAAGAATATCGAAAACGGGGATATCCATGAATATTAATTTTCATCAATATTAAAGGAATTTGCGACTTGCGGTGATAAAGGTTTAAATATTCTCATCAAACTATCAAAATAGTATGATATTAAATCATTTACATTTGCGATTGATGATGAATTAAATGTATGATAATATGGGACTGTGAATTTTCCATTAATCGGCAATCTTCCTACCTAAATTATTGATTAATAAAATAGTTCAGAATTTGAATATTTCAATTGATGATTACTAAAATAATTGAAAATTTAAGAGTGATGTTAACTAAATGACAGCTTCAAAATTTAAGGGTTATTGTGATTTATGAATATGTCTATTCCTGATCGAAAAACTGTTGGCAACAAAAATAGCAAAAAAGCATAAAGAACACCACAGTATCATCAAAGTAGAAAATAAATGAAAAGTGCATGAATGCTGACATAGGAACTCTCAATAAGACAAAGAAAAAAGGTCATGACAAAAATTTTGCTATCTCCTTTAGATTTCGAGATATCCATTGAAAACTTGCCAATAGTCAAAATCGACTTGAACCATTTTATCACTTGGCTTTTAAAATTGGAAGGAGGTACAGAATGTTTTATGAGATCCTTTCTTGCAGATTTCACTTTGCTCTTCGAAAGAAGTCTTCTCGCAAACAGTACCAATTTTTTTCAACAAAAATGTATAAATATGAATAATTTTTTCACAAGCGAATTTTTTATGAAAATCCTGTCTTATGAAACTTTCTGTCGAGATTTTTTTTTTATAAAAATGCTGGTTGCACAAAAATGATTCTGAAGATTTTTTTTTCACTCAGAACTTTCCCTATGAGCAACCTAAATGACTTCAATTGTGGGTTTCAGGCAGCACATGCAGTAATTCAGTATCAAGAAGTAGGAAAGCCCGTTTATAAAGTGAAGAGTGTCAATCTCAATACACTATGTGAGATGTATGGAGCGCCATGTAATCCACTGAAGGAGCAATTGAAGTATATTTATCGTCGTGATCAGAAGTACTGGTCACGTCGACCAATGTCACGGGATATGCTGGTTTATGCCACCAGTGATGTTCTTGGACTCGTGCCTCAAGTATACAATGCAATGTCTAGGTAAAATATATTTCTCTATAGCGAATTTTCAATTTATAGATACGTGAACAATTCAGGTAATGAAAGCTCTGATGTTCGATTACAAAAATAGAAAGACATTCCAGTACAGAAAAAATAGCCGAAGTACTTGGATATCCTTAACCCACCAATCGAATTGATTTCTTTCCAGGGTAATCAAACCCGAGACGCAAAGCCTCTTCAACGAGTTATGTGAAGAGCAAGTGCAGATGCATATAAACCCAGCTGAAGTGAAATCCCGCAAGAAGCAACGAAAGATCGAAACCGAAGTGATGGATCTCCGCAAGAGAATGGAGGAAACAACAGGCAAGAATATTGTCCTGAGTAATCGTGAAATTCGCCTCCTCCGATATTTGTCATTGACTGAGGACGAGAAAGAGAAGCTAAAAGGCTGTTACAAAGTCGCTAAGAAATTAGAAAAGCTAGAGAGTTTAGGGCAGGACAAAAATGAGAGCTCTGATGACGACGATGACGATTGTTTCGACGACGAGGAAAAGAACGAAGAATATCCAAGTTTAGATAGTTGTACCTCTGACAATTCCCAGAATGACATAACATCTAAAATGGAATCTCCATCACTGACGGAGACCATGAAAATGGTCGATGAAATTCTGCAGGATGGTCAGATGGATGGTTTTGAGAGAATCGACAAACTAGAAGCCATTTTATCAGCCGTTACTTGTTCAACTAGTGATAAATTAATCAGTGATTCCGTCCATATAAATAGCCCAAAATGCATGTGTCAGGGATTTTCCCCCAAAAAATCAACAATTGCACGTTCCGAAGCTGCATGTCAAACACTTAGTACTGGCGATATTGTTATAACGAGAATATTTTTTACTGAAGAGGAGAAAGAACGAACGAAACTATTAAATTCGCCAAAAAAATGATTTTTCATATTTTTTATTAAACTAACTGATACAATGAATTTTTATCAACTAAATCAATGAATAGTCATGTACTAGGAATTTTATGATATTATGAAATATTTAACAATGATAGTTCGTCAGCAATAATTATGTGAATCATGTGTGTGAAGAGGAGACGATATTTTTTCTAAAAAACAAAAAAAAATGAACAAAAAACTAATCTCTAACCGTTGACTTTTTATATAACAATTTTAACTGGGATTATGAAGAGTTCAATAAACCACTGTATACGTAAAATTATGTTGATTTATTTGGACAGCTGATAATATAAAATAGAATTTTATTGATTCAATTTTGTATACAAAATATTATGAATATAAAATTCGATGCAGGTCTTTAACAATATTTTATAGATCGTAGAAAATAATATTCAACCATTTTAACATTTTTAAAAAACATTGTAACGTTTTACCATATTTCCAATTACAGTTTAGCCTTGAGACTGATCATGAGTTTCTCAAGTTTCATTGCAGTCTGTAGATTACCATCAATCTTCAGTTTTCCCATGAGGAATGCAGTAGCTGGTTTCAATTTACCAGTGAACATATCAAAGAAATTTGTCGACTCCATAGTGAGTGTGGCATCAGCTGGACTGATTGGGGTGCCTTTACCAAATCCCCCATTACCATTCTTCAGATCCAGAAACCACGTGCCCTTCTGTGCCCCTATGAAACAACCAGCATGATTGTAACACCCAAGACCTTCATGTTTTTATGTTAATTCATGATTTATCTACCTGTCATGTTGAACTGGTAGATAGCGCCGACTTTTTTTACGAGCTCTGGAGATATGTTGGCTTCAATTGCTTTGAAGACAACTTCAACATTACGATCGCCACTTGGCTTCTCGTCAGATTGCAGTTTGATGTATTTTTGGGGGTCCTCAATGTCCAGGAAAAAGTCCAACATCAATTGATCTTTGTATTCTGAAACATAAATTTGAAAATTAGAAGAAAGACCCTTAATTAATTTTTACACGTATGAAATAATTCAATACAAAGCGAATTCGTTTGAAAATTCTAGGGAATTCTCGTTAAAATCGATTTGTTTTTTGCGCAGATTCTATTAAATATTCGATAGGAAAAAGTCAAGAAATTTCGATTTTTCTGAATTTTACATAGAAAATTCATGCCCAAGTATTCTTATAGAAAAAATTTCTAGACAATATTCATATAGAAAATCGAAGTCTATTGACTATCAAATATCTCATAGAATCAGCGCAAGAAACAAATTGAATTTCTAGAGAATTCCAATAGAATTTTCTAGCGAATTCGCTAATTTTTTCTATTGCATTTTTCTCATACATGTATGCTCGGAGATCATCATGATTATAATTCTTAAAAAAGCGGACAATGGCATTTTTTTTATAAATAAGTATAATTATTGTTGCTAATAAATTAGCAATTTGTTGCCGAATCGGTTTTCTGTTTTGACATTTTGATTTCACTATTCTATTTTTCTATTTATTCATGTCATAGGATTATCCTCAATCGAAATGACATCAAAATTTTACGTATTATTCCGTTCGGTCAAATAATTCTACATTCAGACCCTCTCAAGACTCAAATTCGTTTTCAGTCTAGGTTCAATCAAGGTTCAATCAAGGTTTAATCAGTGTAAGCAATGATACTGTTCTCACCCTTTTTCAACTTGATTAAGAAGGCATTGAAATATACTGTTCAAGCCCTGATTTAACTGCAATTACTGATGATTCGTTCAGTAATCATGACAAAACCGATTTTCTTTTTCAAATCGCATAACAGGGATGGCCATCAATCTTCCGATTCTTCAATATTAAATGAATTTCCGACTTACATTGATCACGGTTTAAATATACTAATCTAAATTAAAAAATAGTAAAATAATTGATAATCTAAATTTCCAGTTGATGATGATGAATTTAAGCATGATATTAACCAATCGACTACTTCATGATTTAACAGTGCTGTAACCCAACAACAAATTGTGCGACCCCCATCATGTTCTGATAGAATCAAGACGGTATTGTTATAATTTATTGAGCCATGACTAATTCCATTTTAATGACAATTTTTTGAGTGATCGTTGAAAAACTGATTTTTGGAAAAACATGAATTTTCTCGAATCTGTATAAAAAATTGAATTTTAATTGGTGTCAATGAATAGAGCTTATTAAAATCTGTGTTCATGAAGTAATTGAAATTCATGAAATTCGATTGACATAAAGATCGTTTATTCGGATTTTTCAGACCCTATTTAGTTACTCTAACACAAAAAATTGGTGACTTAAATTTGAGTGATTCTAAAACTTCCATTCGGCAGCAATACATTTAGTTTTACATGGTTATTTGTATAATCATTCCGAAACGTATTGATATTGTTTCATTTGTGACAGGAAATATTGCTTTTGCCTTTGCGTCGACACAATTTCCCCTGTTCTTGGGGATCTCGCGAGCTGCTTTAGGGAATTATTTGAATTTATTCGTCGAACATTAATTTATTTATTATATTTAAGAATTTTGATTCATTTAATTTATCATCCACTCTAATTTGAATTTCGCCGACACCTGAGACGGCGGTCTAGCGTGATTGGGTCACCACCAGGGGGTCATGCCCTAAAGTATCGATTTTTGCTAATGTCTGCGTCTGAGAATAGGCAACAAGTCGCCAGCGTGACACTCTTCACCCGGCGCGATATCGTGTGAATGTACTTTGTATTCTAATTCGTGTTTTGTATTGTTTTCCTATTTCCTATTTATTTATTCGTCTGTATCACATTATTAGATAATTACCAGTTCGGTTTAGTCGATACTCGGTTAATCATTCATTTCTGTTTGGTAATTCATGATTAAGAAAATATTCATAGAAAATTTAATAGAATAGACTACTGCAATCTCATAGTACCCATTTAATCAATCATTAATCTGTTATTGGATTATCGATACGCTGAGGTTAGTGAATATTTTAGCACTCATGAATCTCCTAATAGCGATTGATTATTAATATTCGAGGCGATCCCGACTTGTGATTAGATGAGGGAAAAAAAGTTTCTAGTTTCCAGGACCGAATTGAATAATAATGATCTTAAAAAATTTCTGGTTTGAGAAGCCATTGCATCGAGAATAAAAAGCTGATTACTGGGTTTCAGAAAAAAATACCTAATATTCCGTACCAAAAATCTAATTATGTCAAGTGAGAAAAGTTGAAAAATCAAGAACCGTTGCGTTCTCAAATCGAAAGTTATTGGGTTGTTATATCAACAACATTTGCAAAACAAACCAAGAACATTCTGTGGAGATGACCAAATTGATGGAATGATGATTCCAAGCATAGGGCGAAATTGAGTTTGTATTTACAATTGAGTTTTCCTTTATACAAATGTACAAATGGTGAGGGTAGAGTAAGTGAATATGTTCTCTAGCTGAATGGAGTCGTCGAATGATGAACGATTGAATGATCATAAGTAAATGTTTATGACAGGAACGTTTTGAGGATTAGATTGTAATTTTCCGTAGGAGAGAGTTGGAGTGACTTTGCAAATTTGGGTAAATTTACGGAAATGCTCAAAATTGGGAATTTATCATGTCTAGAAGGACGAAAAAATTTAATAGAAAACCTGTCGAATTCATTAGAAAATTCTATTGAATTCTCTTGATGAGAAGAAAAGAAAAATGGAATGAAAAAAACTTAGGAAATTTGAGTCGAGCAAATTCTATAAAAAATATATGAAAAGAATAAGTTGTATAGTTGTATTGATTGATTGATTGAATAAGTTGTATAGAAAAATCGAATTCTGTTGACTTTTTCTATTGAATGTTGTGTCAATAGTCATGTCAATAGAATCAGCCAAAAACTAATAGAAAGTTTAATAGAAATTCAATAGAATTTTCTAACGAATTCGATAGGTTTTTCTATTGAATTTTTTCGTGCGTGTAGACAGAGGCATAGTGAAGTCACAGTCACCACAACCCAAATGGGTTATAATTCTAGAATAATTGAAAATTAATTCCTCATCAATTGAATCAAGGTATTAGAAGATAAACTCGAGTAGATTAATTTTAGAAGGGGAAAAAGCGGCAATTGAGAAAAGAGAATTTCCTTTATCTAAGCAGCCGGACGTTCATGACATGAACACTCCAAAGTTCTGGAGTCCAAAACTAAGATTTCCTCAAAATAAGACAAAATGTACCTTAATTTGACTACCATGGTCCAGCGCTCGACCATCTGGGTGATGTGATTTGCGATTTCAAAGCATTTGAAATCTTCAACTTTTAACAACTAATTAATTAACGAGCAAGATTTCAAACGTTTGTGAATGAAAAATGAATTATTCAGGTCCCAAACTTAAGATTAGAAAATTTAAAAAAATTCATGCAAGTTCTTTATTTAGATATTTTTACTGAGAACTAGAATTTTTTTTCTCTGTGCAGGTGTGACCCTGGCAAAATGAACACTGGAATTTTTTCTAATGTTAATCATTCATTGAATTGTCAACTAAATGACACCATTTTTTCCCATGGAGCCTAGAATGCCTTCTCTCTACTGATTAGACAAAATTTTTCATTGAATTATGCACATGAAAAAAAAAAATCAAGTGTTAATTTTGCAATTTTGCAACCGCCCCGACAAAAATGAGACAAATACCTGGATTGCAGGCATACGGGGTGAAATCGGTGATCCCCTCCTCCTTCAATACCTCGTCATCAATCAAAAATTTTCCAGTAAAATTTCTGCTATCCTTAGTGACAATGGCATAAGCTGCATCAGCCATAATTTGCGGTTTTCTGCTGTAATTCTTACTCTCCTCTCCACTCAACATCTCAATAGCTGCGGTATGAATAGCTGTTCTTGGCCAGAGAGCATTGACAGCTACTCCATCGTCTTTAAATTCCTCCGACATGCCCAAAACACAGAATGACATTCCATACTTTGCCATTGTATATGCAAGATGATTTTTGAACCATTGTGGATTTAAATTCAATGGAGGACTGA
Organism: Diachasma alloeum; assembly: GCF_001412515.2. NCBI lineage: Eukaryota > Metazoa > Arthropoda > Insecta > Hymenoptera > Braconidae > Diachasma > Diachasma alloeum. The sequence continues at coordinate 752,718 of NW_021680344.1, read as the reverse complement.
GATTGATAATGTGTGGGTTCTTGCTCTTCAATAAATGCGGCAGGCATGCTTTTGATCTGGAAAATAGAAGAATAATGAACAATTTCAGATGTTGATTGCTGGGGAGTCACTCACACGAGGAATGTTCCCCTAGCGTTGATTTGGTTCATGAGATCATATCTCTTCATCTCAGTTGTGAGCGTTGGTGTGAGGGAGATTGCACTGGCATTATTAACGACAATGTCAATTCCACCGAATTTTTTAATCGCTTCTGACACAGCAGCATTCACTTGGGCTTCGTCACGTACGTCTACGGTGCACGGCAGCGCCTTTCCCCCTGCCTCTTCCACTGAAAATATTTCGTCAAATGTTTAGATATATTTTTACTTGCTGATCAATTGATTGGCGTGTGATGATCACCTTCTTTCGCTGCTGTGTAAATTGTGCCTGGTAATTTTGGATGGGGCTCCGCTGTCTTGGCACATATGACAATGTTTGCTCCATCTTGGGCTGCTTTCAACGCTATACTCTTGCCAATTCCTCTAGATGCTCCGGTAATAAATAAGGTTTTGCCAGCAAGTTTTCTGGAAGAATCATTTCATGGGGTATTGGAATGCACTGTGAGAAAAAAATGATATTTCACGGACAGTTGACTACTAATTTTCAGGACTGTGACACTGAATGCGATTTAGAGGGAAAAAATCATGAAATTTCAGGTTTCTCTGAAAATTCAGTAGAATTCGAGAATTTTAAGCAGCATGAAGACAAGAATTCCTTAATTCATTTGTAATTCCAATCTAATATGAATATTCAGTGCCAAATTACATTGAATTTTCAGTGAAATCTGAAATTTCATGATCTTTTGCTTCTGAATGGAAACTTTCAAAATGCAATTTTTTTCGATTCTTTAATTTTGCTTAGGCATGACTCAGGGTGGTATGAAACGTCGAGATATGATGTTTTTTTAGACGATGTCTGTATGTACGTGTGTGCGTGTTTGTCCAGAAGTGTGTAAATAAATTCGGAAAAGGATTCACAAAAAAGCTGAAATTTTGACTCATAGTTGGAACTAATGAAACACAAATCTGTCCTGAATTTCAGCCCGATCGGTTGAGTAGCTCCGGAGATATAGCGATTTCTCAAAAATCGTTTTTTGCAAATATCTCCGGAAAGACTGGAACAATTTTAATTTTTTTTTTCTAGTTTCTAGGGGTCATGAAACGTGTAAAAATCATGAAATTTCCACAATCAATTTTCCCGGTCATTACAAAAACTTCCTCTTTTCGGATCAGAAAGTTAATAAGGTTTCCGAAAGTTTAAACAAATTCAATTATTTCTTTATAAACAACGAATGTTTAAAAAATAATAATTCTGTGGAAAACGGAATTTGAATGACGCTGAATATTCACGATTTTTTTCAAATTTTTCTATAGTGTGGTCTGTACCAAATTGTAAAAGATACTTCGATATCCTTAAGCATGATTACGATTTGCTATTAATCATTTAAATATGATTAGATAACCCCTCAGATGTCATAAAAAATCGAACATTCAACATTTAACGAAATAACAATGAATGTCAGATCTGCTGACGAAAATTTTCCAAGATCGAGTATCAATCCACCTAAAGTTCGAAGTTGAATTTAAATAGTAGTTTAAATATTTTTTCAATTAGGATGCACGATTTATAGATAAATAGAACAAAGTCGATAACTCAACAACTTGTCAGAAGGCAATAAAGTTTTTGTTTTGAATAGATAGCGTAATCACACACATTCCAGCATTAGATAATTTTGATGTATTTCATTCATTTTAAGACGTTATCGCAGCAAGAATACTACTCTTTGTGAATGAGTATTTTTCGTATTAGAGTGTATGGACAACTTGCATACATATTTATACAACGACGAAGGTGATAGTATCGCTATTGCCCAGAATGTATAACATACACTAGTATCACAGCAAAAACGAACGTCTGAATTTCACACACCTGTTGTAGACATTTTTCAGACACTAAGAAAACGTTTAAATAAAATGAAAATTTGTGGAAATTTCAAACATGAATTAAGATGTTTAGGCACCTGTTCGTCTGAAATTCAGGCAAATTTTCATTTTATTCAGACGTTTTTTAGTTTTTTAGTGTCTGAAAAATGTCTACAAAAGGTGTGTGAAATTAAGACATTCTTTTTTGCTGTGATTCTGTCGTTATCGAGTTCCCTTGAACAGGAAAACAAAATTCGCGAAAATAAATTGGACAACAATGAAAAGAAGGAAGAAAACAGAAAATAATAATAAAACCACAAAATTAAAAAAATGTTGAAAGTAAATTTCAGGCAAATGACATTTTGGCCATTACGGAATATATACGGTCCCTTTAAGTAATATCCACTTGCGATCGAGGAATAACAAGTTCCTCAATTTCAGAGAATTAAAAGAACAAAATATGATAGAACTCGCACAGTTAACAAAATACAAAGTCAATATCAAAATCAAATGACATTTGGAATGAATCTGGAATAGAATCATCAAATCCAAGAATACTAGTTTTTGTGAATGGGGATTTTTCGTATTAGAGTGTATGAACAACATGCATCCCAGAAAACAATTTTTGCCACAGCCATCTAAAATTTATCAGGACATCGGCAATTTGTTGACAAATTGTCGACATACTGTTTGCTGGAATTCATGTTTATACAACGACTAAGATGATACTATCGCTACTTCCCAAAAATGTATAAAATACACTATTATTCTGATGTTATCGAGCTCGCTTAAACCGAAAAACAAAATTCAGGAAAATTGATTGGACAACAATGAAAATAAGTACGAAAACTTATTCATAAATACGAAATCTTTCGAGTAATCTCCACTTTCAATTGAGGCATGTGGATAAAATTCCTTAATTTCAAGAAGCAAAAAAAACTGAATGCTACAGGACCCGAACTGTGATCAAAATACAATGTCAATTACAAAATCAAAGGACATTTTGAATGAATCTGGAATAAAATTATCAAAAATTTCAGAATCAATCCCGTTGAAAATTTTCTGAGCAATATACTTGAAAGACAGTAATACATATCTGAACAAGGCGAATATTTTGAAAAAAAAATCATTGAGATCGGTTGACTCGTTATTGAGATATTCAAGACATTAGGTTTACATACAAAGTTGAATATCTGCGAAATTAATTGACCGATTGAGCCCATCTTCCATACAGGTCCTTGCGATGATAAGAGACAGCTTCATGCCAAATTTCAAGTCGATATCTCAATTTTTACTTAAGTTAGAGCGCGAACAAGGATTTTAAGTCAAAAACAGGAAAATCCAAATATCTCAAAAACTTTGTATGAACGGATATATATGTTTTAATTGATTTAGATAGAGGACATCATGCCGATTATTTTGAAAAAAAAAATATTAAAATCGGTTGGATATTTTCCGAGATATTTGCGAGAAAAGGTTAAAAAACGAATGGATATTGCTCAAAAACTAATGAGCGGATCAAGCTGAAGTTTGGCATGGAGTTATTCTCAAGTTAACCCTTCAGAACTCGCGCTCAGCCACCGACCTTCGTTACTCGCGTGGTGAGCGCTGCGCCGCCCGTGCTTTCAGTAACGCAGGGTTGTCACGTTCATAGGTACGCGCCGAGCGTGCGGCGAGCGGGAAACAGCAACAGCGGAATTGAAAATTTTACATCCTTCGTTACTCGCGCTGGGCGGCACGGCGCCGCTTTTGCGTATGAGCCTCAACAATTTATTATTTTTCGTAGCCTTGATGGATTTTCAGCGGATAAGAATCTTGCTAATCCATTCTAAATGATTCAAGCTAGGCATTCTAATTTTTTCAATTTTTTGAAAATTTTGCAAGAGGCAAGCGAAAACTTGAAAAAGGCGGCACGGCGCTTATAGCGCGAGTTCTGAAGGGTTAAACAATTAATTGAAAAAATTTCCAACTTTTTGGAATGATTTCTCCCGTTTAATTATCAAATTTACGAAAAAGTGACCGACTGGACAGTGTCACGCACAGACATGGTCCCCAAACTTCGTATTTTTACGTTTCAGACCATTCTGCATCATTTCCAAGCAAAATTAGAAAATGTGAAAATCGAACGATTGCAATGCTCCATTCGGAAGCAAAAAAAAACTGTAAATTTTCAATTTACCTCGGTAAAATTTCAATTTAGTTTTGAGGTAAATCTCAGGCAAGACATTTTTTGAAAATTCTTGGACACACACCCTTCAAGTACCCTTCCACCGGCAATCCAAGAATAAACAACCAATTGACCGCTCCTATGCTGAAGAAGGCATGTACTGTTACTTTATGTGTTATTTGCGTTTTTAATTTTTTTTTGCCAATTTTCAATTGGTAGTATGCTTCCGAATGGATGCTTATATCATCTCAGCATGTTCCACTCTCATAAATCCATACAGAAAATTTATACAGATGAAAAATGTAATACATCACGAATTTTATATTGTCTTATCTCGAAAACTTCGTATGGATTGCTATGCATATTCCGATTGATCTAGATAGAAGACACTGAAAGGAGCATTTAAAAAAAAATTGAAATCGGTGCAGTAGTTTTTGAGATATTGACCAAAATAGTTTTTTACGAAAAGTGGAATATCTCAGGAACTACTGGACCGATCGGGCTGAAATTGTGCACCGAAGATATTCTCAATAGTACCTATTATAGGCCGAAATTTCATATGTTTATCAATAAATTTCACCGTATTAATGTTATATTTTCTGAAAAGTGATCATCCAAAAATCGAACTATCAGACCCGGATATACAGACATTTCTTAAAAACATCATTTCTTCACGTTTCATACCATTCTACATCATTTCCAGGCAAAATTAGAGAATGCCAAAATCCGACGAACACAATGCTTCCATTCGGAAGGAAAGAATATCAACAAATTCCAAAAATGATCCCAATTCCAAAATGTATAAAAACAAAATACAATCGATCCCGTAGGGGATGTTGGGATAAAATGGACACTTTTGACTTTTTTAAAAATGTTGATAAAATTCAATAAGTTTTTTTTTCATTGCAAAGAACAATTCTTTCCCTTTGTGATGACCCTGAACTGAGCTCAATTGATAAATTTGTTTCTGAGTTATGAGTAATTAAAACAAAAGTCTAAAGTGTCCATTTTACCCCACTCTCCCCTACATCTACCAAAACACAAAATCAATATTGAAACCAAGTGGCCTTCGAAGCCAAAATGTGACAGTCATCATCATATCCGATCAAATGTGTGTTTACTTTAATTATTCCAATGCTCATTTAATTTATTTGTACTTTGATCCCGGGCAGGCTCAAAGTACAAAACAAATAAACTGAAAATTGGCTCGGCTCACTGCCCCCCGCAAAATAAAGCCCACGCACAAGCAAAACCTCATATTTACCCAGTATTTTTGAGCATTGTAACTCCACCCGAAGACCCACACCTATCACCAAAGTAATCCTCCGACTCACTGAAAAAACTGTCGAGAAAACCAACAAAACCGACCGTAAAACTAACTGTAAAAAAATTCTTGCCCCTGCCGTATGCCACCCAGTGTCGGTGTCCGCCATCTGCGCGAAAGATTCGTCTCAAAGAAACTAAAACCCTCAGCGCTCTGTTTTACCGATGACTCCGTCACGTGACCGAAAGAAGAGGCGATACATGAGAACGAAAGGCGATTGGTTGATTTGAAAATAGAACGTGAAAGGGAACCTGCTGGGTTTTCGTGTTATACCGGCAAACAGGGTTTCACTCATTGGAGGGTACGAAACGGCCAGCATTCGGCCTACGAGCGTCGATCAGCGTCCACACGAATCCGGTGACGTTCCCCAAACAAAACATTGCCCGCGTTTCATTCAACTCGTCACGTACGAAAACCCATAAAAAATTGTGGTGAGGTTTTTTTATCGGATTACTCAGTCCCAGTCGCTAGTGTGACCCAAATACCCTGTACCACTTGGATTTTTTAACGATAAAACGGTATTACAACGAAAATGTTCCGTTGTAAGTGTACACAAAGCTGTCGAGTTCATTTCAAAGCGCGGAGTATAGACGGTGAATCTGATCGATGCACGCATTGATAATCTCCGATGAAATTATAACGTTAATGTGCACTTTTTACGAAGATAAGATGAGTGACAGTTTGATGTGAAAATTTAATTGCTTGAGATTGAGATTCAGTGATCGTTTGAAATAATATTCGAGTGAAGATAAAAGCGGAATGTGGAAGAGTTAAAACGTCATGATTGAAAGATGGTTTTGGAGGGAATCATGGTGCCGATCGGTGGGAGATCCTCAGGTAAAGGATCCAACGAAACGACGGCATCACGATCCAACATCGGCAAGACGGTGACTTGGATTACCAAGAAATCGTTACGATAAGTCACTCGTTTCAAACCCGTTCTGGATTTTTTTTTATCTCACCGCTGTTACGAAACCTGTCTATCATCGCGTCCGACTTCTCATTATTTGTTATGCACGATAATCGGTGTACAATCACAAAGTATGCCGTTCGTCGTGAGAAAAATCGAGCCGCGATACGTTGGCCGTGGGCACGTGCCGCAGGATGCAACGACAGCGGAAACATGGCCAGTTGGTGCAGAATTGGGTGCTGTATCAAATGGCACATTGGCAAGTACACTGAAACAACTTGCTTCGTTATTATCTGTTGCCGAGGATATATTTGGCGAGTTAACGGCGGAATTGACGAGTGTAGCAGACAGGAGTGGCGTACTCAGACGAAGAATCGATCGACTCGACGATCGATTAGCGGGCATCGATCCAAAGAAAATACCAGTTCGTAAGTAATTGCTTTGATTCATTCCCACGATAGGGGCGATGAGAGGTGGATGTCTCCAGTCATCGATAATATTTTCCAACTATTTTTTTAATGATAACCAAAGACTTTGGCTATTTTTTCTCCAGTGAAATGCTTTTCTACTTCTGTAGAAGAATATCAGACATTTTACAGTGATTTTATTATTTAGTAATGATTTTATTATTTATTACTAGGGGGCTACGCCCCCTGCTCGCTCCGCTCGCCAACCCACATATGACCCTCATCTTACTTATTCTGACCCTTGTGATCCTCATTATAACCCATATGACCCTTATTCTGACCTTCAGGACCCTTAATCTCACGCTGGTGTACCTTATTCTGACCCCCATGACTCTTAATCTGACCTTTGTGACCCTCATTATACCCCTCGTGACCCTCAATCTAATCCATATGACTCTTATTCTGACCCTCGTGACCTTTATTCTAACCCTGGCCCTCATGACCCTGATTCTGAACCTCGTGACTCGTATTCTGACCTTATTCTGTACCTTATTTTGGTGTCTTAATTTCGAGTACCAAAGTTTCATCACCAGAAGTCGATTTGAATTTTTACAATACAGAGATTATTTACTAACTTTGCTCCCTGCTCACTTCGCTCGCTAAGGCCAGGGGGCTTCGCCCCCCCCCTCGCTTGCTTTGCTCGCTCATCTAATCTCCTTGGATATGTGTAGGTTGTATATTCTTGACACGCGTCGCATGTTTGGCACAAAAAATCCTTTGATCATTTTTAACAAACGATTTTTTTGGCACAAATAAGACTTGTTTGAGAACTCTGCTGTTTACTCTTTGTCTAGCTGTACTACACAGTTTAGAAGATAATAAATAATGAAATCCGTGTATCTAACACGCGAGGCATAGGCGGAACGGGGGTTATGGGTCCCCTCGAACTCGATTTTTCCATCTTATGATGTTCTTAAAAAACTAATCCATTATAGATTGATAAATTCCGAATACGGTTAATTTTTTGTAAAATTTTGTGCTACATAATTTCTGCGATATTCAACTCTCAGACAGTTCGTAAGTAATTACTTTGATTCATTTCTACGATGAGTCGATGAGAGGTGGGTGTTTCCAGTCGCTGATAATGTTTTCCAACTATTTCTTTAATGATATCCACGCACTTTGCCTATTTTTTCTCCAGTGAAATGCTTTTCTACTTTTGTAGACGAACATCAGACATTTTACAGTGATTTTATTATTTACTAAGGGGCTTCGCTCCTGCTCATTTTGCTCGCTTCGCTCACTCACCCTATCTCCTTAGATATGTTTAGGTTGTATACTTCAAGTATTCATATTCAAAATTTTACTAGAAATCGATGTCATGCAAAAAAAATAGAATTTCCGATAGTTTAAACAATTTTAATTATTTATTTATAAACAATGGATGTGAAAAAAAAATTATATGCATAATGTAATTTGAATAACGCTGAATATTCATGATTTTTTTTAAAATTTTCTCATGCGATTTAATTGACAAATTTGGAGATTGAAAATAGTTGAATCTATAGTGTGGTCTGTACCAAACTGTAAAAAAAAACTATCATTATATTTTACTGAAAAGAATTATTAATATTTCAAATAATTGATTTTTCAGTTTTATAATTATTACATTTCGTTATTAGTACTATTATTATTAATCTTACTATTATTACAGGTATATATACTATAGATACTTGGATAACCTTAAGGGGAAACTACTCTGAGTTTTAAAAATCGCAGGGTATTGGAGTGAGATTTCTAATGCATTGCAGATCGCGTATATATGTCTAAAAACGAATAATTAGTGCAAAAAAAAATTGTTTATTATTCGTTTGCCCCGTAGACTTTTAAAAAGTTGAAAATACTCCAGGGCCGCCATACGTGGAGCTCAAAAGGTGTAGCTCGACCTTTTGAGCTACAGAGGTTTTTTTCAATTTTTGAAAAAATGTGTGCAATAACAATTATGAATTAGTTTTGTGAAACGCAACTGCTACAAGGCTAATTTCGTTTTTTTTTTAATAAAAAATTGCACCATTCATGTGAAGTCGCCCGAAAAATGTTTCTGAAAGAATCGAGAATATATTTTAAACATTTTGAGGATAATTTTTCTGCCTATTTTACATGAATGGCGCAAATTATATATTAAAGAAAACAAAATTAGCTGTGTAGGAGTGAAATTTCAAAAAAATAATTCGTAACTGTTATTGTACACATTTTTTTTTTATTTTTATCCCCCTGGACTATTTTTAACATTTTGAACGTCTGCGGGGCCAACGAACAATAAACAATGAATGGTTTTGCACTAATTATTCGTTTTAAGACAAACATAATCGCTTTTCAATGCACGAGAAATCTTACTCCAACAGCCGACTTAAAACTCATAGTACTCTCCCCTTAACTTGTAAAACGAACCCAATTTCACTCGAATTGTCCCACTTCGTCGGAAGTTATTGGAGATTTAAAAACGATCCATTCTGCCCCACCCCTAAAAACCGCTGAATCCAGCCCATTTCCATATATCTTAATACAGTAAAACCTTCCAGCCATAACTTCATTATAATTTATCTCCAAACAATTTTCAAAATATCTCCAAACGTTTTCGGAATTCCATTCCCATGTTAGGGTACAACCGAGGTACTCTGTTATTATCATTTGCGCACGAGTGCACTGAGATGAAATGAGAAGGGACTTAGAGATCTCAGTGAGTGCGAGAGTTGCGCTTCAAGTGAAAGCGCAGTGCCGTGGGCAATTCTTTAGTCCTTACCTGAACGCGTTACCCCGGTCTTTTTCCTTCTCGTTCACCGTCTTATCCTCCACTTACGAATACTTGTTCTGGAGTAACACAGGAACACACACACACACACACACACACACACATGCAGAAAACACGTAGAATCATTCGTCTGCCCGCCCGCTGTGGAACTCTGGTCTGTGTCTACCTACCGTGGGCCCCAATGGGCCGTGGGAACGTGGACAGTGTTAATACACACAACCAAAAATCTTTCAACCAAGAGATTTTTGCTGTTTCCAACCCCCTCGTGAGAGGAACAGAGAGAGATCCTGTCTAGGGACCGGCGCCCGACGATGACGCTGGATTAGCCTTGGCCCCCATATATATTTCTTCATTTTCTCACTCACTCTCTACCTTCATCTTTCTCTCACGAATGCTTCTAGGGCTCCACAAAGATTCCCTTGTTGCACTCCGACTGCACTTCCACTCAATGGACGGTTGTACTTTTTCGTCAAGGAAACTCTCAACTTGTGAGGCAACAGAAGAGATTTTGCTAGGTTCAAGCTAATTGTCATAATTTCAATTGCACCGTTACGAGCGTGCACTTAATCACTCGAGGGATTTCGCACGAATTATTTACTATGAACTTTTTTTCGGAGGACGAATTGATCGATGCAATGAGGAAGATACGATCGGGAAGGAGGATTTCCTGTTCCTTGTATCTAAAAATATTTTCACCAGCTGCTCATCCAGCGGGCCCCTATGACACTCTCACGTTTTTCTTCCTGGGATACTCATACATTTGTGGGTAATAGTGAGTAATGTACGGGGTAAAATTAGATAACTATTTAGGGGAAAAAAGGCTTACTTATTTCAGGAGAGAACATTTAGTATTTGTGCATAATTGAACGTTAATTCAACGTTAAGGGTATTCAGGTGTCTTTTACAGCAGACCACACTATAGATTCAACCATTTTCAATCATTAAGTTTGTGAAAAAAAATTGAAAAACATTATGCATAGTCAGCGTCATTAAAATTATATTTTGCATAATTAAATTTTTTTACACATTCGTTTGTTATAGATAAATAATTAAAAATTTTTAAACTTTCGGAAATCTTATTTTTTTAGGCATGACATCGATTTCTGGTAAAATTCTGAATATGAATAATAAAATTCCTCCTATTTCTCCAGGGCCTTTCGTGGGTCTCAGCAATTTTATCATCCAAAAATGAAGTAAACTCTAAATTTTCACTATTTTATCAACATCTATTTTATCAACATCAACAAAAATTAAAAACTATTATCATCCATTATTATGGAGAGTTATTCAATGCTTGAAATACCTGTTTGAAGATAAAATCCATATAATAATTCAAGGATAAAAATTAATGTTCATTATTCGTTATTTTTTACCAATTCACAAAAAAACATTGATTGCTCGGAACTGCGAAATGACCTGAAGAAGTAGGAAGAATTTAAATGTTTATACTGGCGGATGGAATATTCATTCTGTTTGAATATGAGTAAATTTGTTAAAATTAATCGTTTATAAATCATTTCTAGAAAATGCTCGTAATTTTCACAAAATGCCATGTTTTAATTATTCCATCAATCTTTCTCCAAAAGTAAATTTTCTATTTTTTCCAGATTTTAAAAATGTTTTCTAACGGTTCAATATCGAGATTCAAATTGAGACCTGCAAAGTTTAAATAATAAAATCATTGTAAAATGTTCGGAAACGTATGTTCAAATGGGATTCAAATGAAAGCTCTGATGTTCAACTACAAAAGTAGAAAAGCATTTCACTGGAGAAAAAATAGCCAAAATTCCATTAAAATGGGTCCATCAAAATGGGTTTATTTGGATGGCCTCATTTTAACGAGTTTGCACAAGGACTTTTCTTGTATTTTTTCTCCGTTTAGGTGGAATACTTTGAATATAGTAAAGGATCTGTAAACGTTGTTTGATTTTAGAATAGGAAATATTGTCAATGCTTCGTGCTTCAGTAGCAAAGCGGTAAAACGGTTTAGTCGATTTTGACTATTGGCCAGTTTTCCATAAATATGTCGACATCTAAGAGAGATAGCCAAATTTTTCTCATAATCTTTTCTGCAGCACTCAATTCGCGCTGCTAAAAAGGTTATTACGAAAATTTCGCTATCTCCGTTAGATTCGGAGATATTCCTCGAAAACTCAGTTAAGACCTAAGTCGACTTAATTCGTTTTGCCACGTCGCTACTGAATTTTTTCCTATGAACCCAAAAGTTTACAATTCCCGATCCACAATTTCCTTGAAATAAGAGGAAATGCTCATTTTGAGTTCAATTAGACCAGATGTAACCCAGAAATACTGAGAATGAAAACTTCCTACGATTTCTAGTGAAACTTTTCCTAAAATAAATGAAAATTTCCCTCACTTCCAGGATGTTGTGCTCGCTACATTTCCGTACCGCCAACTTCTGCAATTCAGAGATTTTCACTGGTCCGTATAGAAACTCCCTTCCTCGGTGTAGAGTCAACTTTTTATTTATTTTTATTAGGCAAACAATGTCTTGAATTTTTGATAGCGCTGAGAAAATAAAACGAAGGATCTATTTAAATATTCTTGAGGATAAAAATGTTTTGGGCGGGTTGCCTTTAAACTCGCACGTGCGCGTGCCATTTCAGTCTTTACTCTAAAATTAAACGTAGACACCCTCTTCTCGTTGACTGTACGTGTACGTTTTCATGCCCTGGCAATGGCATAGCTTAGCCTACCCTTGGCCCCGCTCCGTTCGTGCCATAGAATACTTGAAGTAAGACGAAATAATAAATATACGTAAAAACGTGTGCAAGTGAGATAGAGACATCTTACCATTAATGTATACGTATAAAACAGCTGCCAAACGGAAGTGGTGCAAAAGAGAGAAGCCCAACCGATGGGTATTCCCTTGTGTATGTGAGAAAAAATTATATATATATATATACAAAAGGTAACCCCTGAGGGGTGGGTTAAAATGACGGAAGAGTGAGAGGGCAATAAAAACCGGGCCTGGCACTTCTCAGCAAAGAGGGTTATCGTCACACCCTGGAGTAAAGCCCCAATATTTCATTCCCGACCACTTTTACGATATTTTTAATCACTTTATTCGACACTACAGTTATTTCTTTTCCCCGGCCCTAGAATGCGGCAAAAAAAACACGATAAGAATTTTTTCAGCTCCGCTATAGAGAAATAATCAAGGGGCGGTTTTATCTGATAGAAAAACAATTCTCCGTTCAATAAATGTTTTTATGTGTTTGTACAATCTTTCGTCAGGCAATAAATGTGTTATTTACATCGACTTGACTGGAAATAATCAACTCGTGTCTCGAATAATTTCCTGAGGAGCGACGAAAGCATGAGACTTGCACTTCCGTTTCGCGTTTACACGCAACGCTCGAGTGTCCATCGGAAGGGGGTTGAATAACGTTTTTTTCGTTGTGGAATTTTGTGCGATAATGACCGCACCAAGTTCCTGAGGCCACGTGGTTGGCTTATGCACCTGCCGAAATCTAAAAAATCCGACAGAAGGACATTCATATGGACATTTTTGCCTTCAAATGGATGCTTTGTAATAGTTGATTTGACGATCTTCTAATTTTGCCTGGAATAGTATATTGCAGGGCGCGTGCCATGGGGTTTTTTACTCGCGTGGAGTTGGCGTTCGAGCCGAAGGCGAGGACTGGCCAACCATGCGAGTAAAGAAATCCCATGGCAGTAGCCGTGAACGATATTTTTCCGTAGTGATTTTCACTTTTACGAGTTTGGGGAAGGGCCCATACCAATACCCGGACGAGGAAAAGTGAAGATCAGTACGGAAAATTACGTAGAATGTCATGAAACGTGAAGATATGAGGTTTTTAGAAAATGTGTGTATGTAGGTCCGGATGTGTATGTGAATTTTTCAGAAAATTTTGATAAATCTTCACAGAAAAAAGACTAAAGTTGAAGCTAAAAATCTGAAATTTCGTCACATAATTGGTATTACTTTGGAGCACTTCTGAGCGCAATTTCGGCTCAATCGGTCAAGTAGTTTCCGAGATCCCTCAGTTTCTCAAAAATCTTTTTTCCTCAGTATCTCGAATGACTGCGTGACTGAATTGAATTTTTTGATGTCAAAATCTTTCTTGCGATAACATCTATCAAATCAAATACCAAAATTGCTACATAACTAGGGACAGTTTGATAATGACCGGCCTTTTTCGCTTTTATGAAAAAATCTTTCTGTGCACGATAACTCCCGAAAAAATTTAGTTAAGATGTTGAAATTTGGTGAGATTGTAGCTCTTACATTACTCCAGGATGGGATTGTGAGTAGGCGAAATGGGACAAGTGGTTTAAAAGATATTCAACTTTTGGTGAAAAGCTGTTTTGTTCAATATCTTCCAAACTACTGGTCCAATTAATTATATATTTTTTTCAAAATACTCGTCTTACCGCCCCCTATCAAGATTAATCAAAATATAAATACCCATTCACACAAAGTTTCGTAGATATTCACGTTTTTTTCCAATTTTTTCAACTGAGAGTTAATGTGACGTTTCATAATGCGCGTAAAACTTGGAATAAACATCTGAGATTCTGGCTACTAATTAGTATTATTGAGTCACACTTGAATATAAAATTTTGGATCGATCGATTCAACACATCCTAGTAAAGAATAATTTATCCACAAATCTTTTTTTCTAAAAAGTCACACATCGTCATTTTATCGATAGTTTTCGCCTCAGGGGGCTTATTCTCGACTTGTTTTTATTACCTACTCTTCATTCATTAGCTACTGAGAGAAATTCAATGGAAAACATCTTAGCAATGTAATGCTCGCTCGAAGGCCTTCCCCGAACTCGTTAGGAATATAAACCTCATGGTTGTCCAAACAATGAAGTATTGATTCAATGCTCATTGTCGGTATCATTTGGGGAGATTATTCGGGAGATTATTTTAATCGCCTTAAAAAAGACCTGTTCTATTCAGTCTTATTCATATCATCTGTTCACCCCAATTGGCCTAGCTGATAGTAAGTATGAAGAACTGTCAATCCCCAGGTGTCCTAGACCCCCTCCTCACCCCCTTGAAAAATGATTTTTTCATTATGCATCCTAGGTACACGCAATTTTCTCTTCATTCATCAGTAATTCAAGAGCATTCACTCGACAGTGAATCGACGAACCGCAACATTATTTTTGTTACAATACAATAGACGATCGAGGGCACGTCGTCGCACGGACGAATTCGAACATCTGTCCGTATCCCGGTTCCGTTCTCGCCCTGGCCTCGCGGACAGTGATCCTCCAGTCAATGTGAACAAAAAGGGTGAGGCATCACACGCACCCCATCCACTTCAACATTTATTGGAGCACTGCTCGATCAAATATCCACTTTAGCGTTTTGTTTTTGTTCAATCGTTTGGAGACGATGTGCGGTAACCTCGTTTTGAATGAAAAACAAGTTGAGAATAAGCCCCCAGAGGCGAAAACAATCGATAAAATGAAGATGTGTGACTTTTTAGAAAAAAAAAGATTTTTGGATGAATTCAAGTGTGACTCAATAATACTAATTAGTAGACAGAATCTCATATGTTTATGCCAAGTTTTACGCGTATTATGGGACCTCCCATTAACTCTCAATAGAAAAAATGAGAAAAACGCGAATATCTCGAAAACTATTTTAATTATAAGGGTAATTCAATACCCTTAAGAGGCAGGGTAATTCAATAAGAACACAAGCTTTGAAGGAAGAGAAATTTTTATTTTAAAGGTCCTCACGTCTGTGTCATTCAGACGTAGTTAACTAACTAGACTTTTCCCAAAAACTGGCCTCAGACCTCCTTGTCACAAAGAGAACATGTCTCTCTGGATGGAGATTTTCTCTAAAACCCTTAAGGTGTAACAGAATGCCGCTATTTTTCCAAATTTTTGAACAAATTTCCTGCCGAAAGTTGTCGATATTTTTACAAATCAAAGCACATTAATCTCCAGGGGGTGATTATGAAGATCAATGTGATTTGGCTTCGAGAAATATTAATAACTTTGAGCAGGAAATTTGTTTGCAAATTTTGAGGAAACGGTCCCCTTCTGTTACCCCTTAAGGGGAGACAGAACCCCTTTGTCTACATCAAATCTTAGAATTGTGTTTTCTCCTACAATTATTAATTTCTATCTATGAAATTACTTTATCGACTCGATTATCGCATTGTTGAGTCAATGAAGTAGTTTAATGAATAAAAAAAAATAATTGCAGGGGAAAACATGATTTTAAAGATTCATATAAACGCAGGGGTTCCGTTTCCCCTTAAGAGGAAGTGTGAAGACCACAGGCCCATAGACCCCAAACATATACATACAAGCATCTTATTTATCACTGACATTTGTGATTTTATCTCCTATATTCAATAAAAACTTTGTATGAATGGATCTTCACATTTTGGTTGATTTTGACAGAGAGCGGCAAGACGAGTTTGAAAAAAAAATTAATCGGACCAGTAGTTTGGAAAATATTGAACAAAACAGTTTTTCGCAAAAAGGTGAATATTTTCTAAACCACTTCTCCGATTTCGCCTACCTACAATTCTGTAATACCATAAGAGTGTAATATCCTATCTAATTTTTTTTAGGGAGTTATCGTGCACAGAACGTTTTTCTCATAAAAACGAAAAATGTCGATTATTACCAAACTGTCCCCAGTTACATAGCAAAATTATGATTTGATTTGATAAATGGTATTACAAGGAATATTTTGACGTCAAAAAAATTCAATTCAGTCACGTAGTTTTCGGGATATTGAGGAAAAAAATTTTTTGAGAAATTGTATACCGGAAACTATTTGATCGATTGAGCTGAAATATCGCCCAGAAGTGCTCCTAAGTAATACCAATTATGTGACGAAGTTTCAGATTTTTAGCTTTAACTATAGTCCTCTTTCTGTGAAGATTTATAAAAATTTTCAAAAAATTCGCACACACATTTTCTAAAAACACCATATCTTCACGTTTCATGACATTCTACATCATTTCCAGGCAAAAATAGAAGATCGTCAACATCACCAATTACAAAGCTTCCATTCAGAAGCAAAAAACAATGAATAACCCCAGAATCTCATTGCAGATACTAAATGCAATGTGAGATACTCAAGGGACATCGACATTCCACGATAAACGTTCATGAAAAGAGGAGAGGTGATCCTGCACAACCGCAAAAGCGACTCGTAGCTGTTTTCTCGTCCCCATATACGTATTGGAGCTCAACTGGTGTTCGCCCTTCACAAGACTCTTCCATCTTTCTCCTGTATTTAATACAGACGGTTTTGCACAGTCTGAAACTTCATCCTTGCACATTAATATGTGTGTACCTCATAAGACATCAGTGGTAGACCGAAAGAGCAATTTGACGTTGTGGTTTCTGCCTGGCAGGGCAGTAAAAGATACTATGACTTTTAACATGTGACAGAAAAATTTTCTTGTGTGCATTGAAAGCAAACCTAGCAAGTTATATTTTTCAATGCTCGTATTCATCCAAATAAGGAAGCCATAGGCCTCTGGTGCTGTGGGACGATATAACCGATGAACCAAGCGGTTCATCGTCCTCTATAAGCTTGATGCTGACGGCCTCACCAACCGGTGGCTATCGATTCTCTTTCTCGAAAAACCCATGAAAAACTCACCAAGTCAGTACTCAACGTCGTCACCGTAGCAAAGCAGATCTTTATACCATTCCCATACCACGTAGACACTGACAGAAAAAGTTAATTTTATCAATAGAATTTTATTTCAAGCAACTATCATTTGGTTGTTAAATTTCAAATGAGATACATTTTTGAGATACATTTGATTGGGAGAGCGTCTCTAGCATTGAAGTTCCTTTTCTTTGGCGCAATAATGAGAGTATTTGATTCCTTTCTAGCCAAAAGTTTACCAACTCCGGAAATTCGTTGGTTTACTCAAAAATCAAAATTATTCTCATGACTAAATACGTTGTCATCTCAATCAACATGATCATACGTTATTTCAAGTCAATTATAATTGATGTGAGCATTTCGCACGCCGAATCAGGATAAATACTGCTACGCGGAAAAAGCTTTGAGATTGTACGAAGATGTCGTTGAGTTGAAAGAAGTTTATATTTCTTGACTAAAAAAAACGCATTAGTTTACAATAACAGAATCACAGATTACGGCAAATCTACACAAACTTGGATATCACAAATTTCGTTTAATGTGATGTACGGAAAGCTGAATTTAAACGTCGGCTTCATTCGAAAAAACAACATTCAATTTATTCCTCAAATGTAATCATCTCCTAGGTACGAATTTTTGATGAATTCATGAAAGTAGAAAATTTCTCGACTAGAGATTATATTAGGTTTAAAAAAATATAACTTTTCCATTTTTGTGGTGAATACATGTGACTTGACGCCGAGGGCTATTTTATTTCATTCAAGTGAGTGTATCTCAAGAAGAAATAATTGATATTCACCGCAAGATCTTATTTATTTGGAATTGGTTCAACTATATAATACTTGTTTCAAGAAAGAAACATCTCAATAAAAATAATTTTTTCTATCAGTGTAGACACTGCCATCAATGTTTAATACGTTCAAGTTGTACACCATAAGTTCAAAGTATACTTCAACTCTTTATATTCAACTGTATGTTAACCCATCCCCAAGTACAGTAAGCATGGGTGGGCGAACCAGTTTTAACCACCACGACCACAAAACCGACAAGTCTCCCTGTATCTTTCAACATGACTGTTCGCTATTTGACGAAATCGATACGATCACGATAATACTGTACCGCATTGTCTGCCGCAAGGGGTAAAACGATAGTTAATTTCGGAGGAAAAGGAAGGAGAATATTTTATAAAATCACTCTTGGCAGCGAGCGCTTTTCAAAAGGAAAACTAAATGAATGGGCTTAACTTGGCTTAAATCCACTTGGCTGATGTTGGTATACCATCTTCAGGGGGGAGAAAAAAAATTTTTACGCATTGCTGCGACAATTTTGGATGCGATCCAAGTAACGTACCATTTCTCTCTGACAGTTAGATTCCTTTTTTGGATGAAGGTGTGTACGTTGACACTTTCTATTGAGTTTATTTATCTTCTGAAATACCTTTTTTTCATGGGAAATGAGCCAATAGTTGCAGAGTCTACGTAGTAATTGTTCCTTTAGCTTTTGCTACTTTTATATTCGGGAGAATATCCTTTGCAATTTAATTTTATCTTCTCCAATTGGAGACTTCATGACTTTTTCCCTTAATTTAAATTTAATATCGCTTTCCTGCCATTCAGTGGGGAACTGTGAACACTTTAGCAATTTTTGGAAATAATGACATTAAATTCGAAGGAAGAAGAGAAGGTTTATGAATTTTCAAATTTCATATACAATTTAAGTGAATTAAAATAGGAATAAAATAGAAATTTCATAATTCACTTGAATTTTCAATAAAACATTAATATTCATACCAAAATGATTCATGAATTCACAATACATGAATGTATTAAACCTGAATGTTCTTCATTTCCACTAAATAATTGAATTGAAATTTAAAGTTTCCGAGTTACTTTTTTCCAGGGGAAATGAGTCAATGATTACAGAGCTTCTATAGTAATTGTTCTTTCATCTTTTGTTGCTCTTATATTCGAGGGACTATTGGTTGAAATTGAAATGAAAGAATTAGAGAACAATGAGTTCAATTTGACGAATCTCAGTTCATTCGACCGGCGCATCAGACCGTTATTCTCATTGACGTGAGAACAACCATCCCAATACCTCTCAAACATAAATAAATAACGTTATCTATCGAAAGATGTCCACTAACAAACATTGACTTTCCCTCACTCCGTGTCAAAATAAACATGAGGAAAAATACGTGAGTTGTGTTGTGTCTCGGAGGTCAATGGAACGCTCAAAGAAAGTGTCGTGACTGGACAAAAAAAGAAGCCGGACGGAATTAATTAACCAATTGGGAGCATAGAGAGGGGATCATAATGTGACATCGTTAAGAGGTTAATTTCCAAAATTGAGGGCGAACTGAGTCAATCTAAGAGTCACTCGACGTTGAAACTGAACCGTAAGAACTCTGACAGAAAAAATTAATTTTATCGAGAGAATTTTATTTGAACCAACTATCATGTGGTTGTTAATTATCAAATAAACATGATTTCATAGTGAATACCAGTTATGTCTTCTTGAGATACATTTGATTGGGAGAAATGGAATGTCTCTAGGATTGGAGTTGCTTTCATTTGTCGCAATAATGAGAGTATTTGATATCGTTCTAGCCAAAAGTTTACTAACTTCAGAAATTCGTTGATTTACTCAAAATCAAAGTTATTCTCATGACTAAATACGTTGTATCTCAATCACCACGATCATCCGTTGTTCCAAGTAAATTATAATTGAAGTGAGCATTTCGTATATCGAATCAGGATGAATATTGTTACGCGGAAAAGCTTTGAGATTGTAGTTAGATATCGTTGAGTTGAAAGAAGTTTATATTTCTTGACTAAAAAAAATCGCATTAGTTTACAATAACAGAATTGCAGATTACGGCAATTCAACACAAACTTGGATTTCACAAATTTTGTTCAATGTGATGTATGGAAAGCTCAATTTAAACATCAGCTTCAGTCGAGAAAACAACATTCAATTCATTCCTCAATGTAAGCATCTCCTAGGTACGCATTTTTTATCAATTCATGAAAGTAGAAAATTTCTCGACTGGAGATCATATTAGATTAAAAAAAATAGAACTTTTCAATTTTTGTGGTGAATAAATGTGACTTGACGCCAAGGACTGTTCCATTTGATTCAAGTGAATGTATCTTAATAAGAAATAATTGATATTCACCGTAAGATATTATTTATTTGAAATTGGTTCAAGTATATAATACTTGTTTCAAGAACGAAACATCTCAATAAAAATAATTTTTTCTGTCGGTGAAGTGAGCGAGAAGGGAATATGGAAGAAACATTCCTAATGGTGATGAAATTATGCGAGGAGGAATATGATTATTATGGTAATATTTTTGGGATCGGGTTTAGCAAAGGCAGGAAGAGTTTTCGAGGGACGAAGAAGCCCCGCGTAAAAAGAAGACGAGGAAAGGGTATCTAATATCGAAGGGAATATTGGGCTTCCTGCGAGTGGAGGCTAATGTTTCCCCCAGAAGGAATATATATCGCTTTTTTTCTAATTGAAACGGACGTGGGATGACAACTACAATAGTTACTAGACAACTTAAACTTCCGGCTCGAAGCATTTGATGATTGTTGAGGTTTTGTTATGTACGAGGCGCCCTGTTATTGTCCGATACCACTGGCCGAGACGCTTCGTGATCATCCTCAATGCTCGTGGAGCATCAGTGTATTATACTGAGAGTAAAAAATACTTTTGACACGGAAGGTTTACTTCATACAAGAAAATATTCTCTTGTCAATTTTAAAAATCGTGAAATCTCCTGGAAAATAATTTCGTTCTCAGACTGAGAGAAAAAAGTTTTCCAACAGTATGAGATTCTCTTGTCCCGAGAGAATTTTTAAGCGTGCTCAAGACTACAAAGGTCGTCCTTCATAGATTCATGTAGTTTGCGTTATATCTAGAATTTTTTTCATCAGGACTTTGATTGCATAAAATCATGGGCAAAGAGCACAACACTTGAGATCAATCTTCTGTGCACTTGAATTGATAATGAAAGCGTTCGTCGTACAATCGAAACAAGAATTCCTCAGTTGGAGATGATGAGTGATCAGATTGGAAAGTGTGAATTCTCATAATCCATTAAATTCTAGATATAACGCAAACTACACTGAGAGAAACAACTACTTTTGACAAAAAAGGTTTACTTCATACAAGAAAATATTCTCATGTCAATTT
Source organism: Diachasma alloeum (assembly GCF_001412515.2). NCBI lineage: Eukaryota > Metazoa > Arthropoda > Insecta > Hymenoptera > Braconidae > Diachasma > Diachasma alloeum. Next base: position 731,283 of record NW_021680344.1, on the reverse strand, counting down.
GAAAAATTGTGAAATCTCCTGATAAATAATTTCGTTCTCAGACTGAGAGAAAAAAGTTTTCCAACAGTATGAGATTCTCTTGTCCCGAGAGAATTTTTAAGCGTGCTCCAGACTAGAAAGGTCGTCCTTCCCATAAATTCATGTAGTTTGCATTATATCTAGAATTTTTTTCATCAGGACTTTGATTGCATAAAATCATGTGCAAAGAGCACAGAACTTGAGATCAATGTTCTGTGCAGTTGAATTGATAATGAAAGTGTTCGTCGTGCAATCGAAACAAGAATTCCTCAGTTGGAGATGATGAGTGATCAGATCGGAAAGTGTGAATTCTCACAATCCATTAAATTCTAAATATAACGCAAACTATATGAATTTACGAGAATCTCATCCTGTTGAGAGACTTCTTTCTCTCAGTGTGAGCATAAAATTATTTACCAGGGGATTGCACGTCTCTAGAAATTGACAAGAGAATCAAGACAATCATCTTCGTCAAAAGTAATTGCTTCTCTCATTGTCAGTGTATATTTAATATCAGTAATACGGTATCGAACAGATTCTATCGGTAAATAGGGAATAATTACTTTCTGAAGGGTCTGGCGGGGGAGAAGAGAAATGGGGCGCGGTGAAAATCAAAGATTGCGAGACGATATAGAGTGGAAACTGCGACACTTGGGATGAATGTGAAGAGAAGAGAGAGGGTCGTTGCACTGTACGATGAACGACCCACGTATATGCATGGTCAGCCGAGCTGAGCCATCATACCAGGCTGTTTGTACGGTCGAAGGGCAACTGTATTCTAACTTTATAAATTTTTGTTTTTAGTACAGTCTTTTCCCACATCACAATGTGCCCAAGGCACTTGAATTGTTTTTCTGTCGATATTCTTGGGAACATCCAAGTACTTTGGATTCTCATTCTTTCTATTCTCATTTAAATAACTTTCAACATCTGCGGTTGAATGTGGGAGCTTTCATTCAAGCTAAATTTTATTACCAATTAGCAGTTATTTCGCGGGGATTTTTGAATCTAAATTTTCTGAAATTTGAGCTTGATTGGCTATTTGGAAATATTGAAAAATATCTTGACAGTCGAAAAAAAGTGAAATTTCTCCGCTTTGGGAAAATTATAGAAAATCAAAACCTTTTCTCATTGTTGTAAAAATTTGAATTTCAAGGACAATCTCGTACACTGTTAGAAATTTTTGGTGACATTGAATCGGATTTAGGGAAACAATTGTTATGAAATTTCAAGTTTAAGTAAAATTCACGGAAATTCATGGCGGTTTCAGTGAGAGTGACATCGAAATTTCACAGTTTGATTGAATTTTCAGTGGAACATGAATATTCAGAAACCTTAATGACATGAATTTTCAATTTTTTCAAGAATTTTCTGAATTTTCACAACATAAATGAACTGAAAAATCAATTATTTGATTGATTTCCAGATCATTTGAATAGAAAATCAATGAAATATTTGATTTTCTGAAATTTCAGTGGAACTTGAACACAATAAAAATTTCCGCAATTTGGAAAATTCAGACAAAAATTTTAAACAGTGTAATTGAAACTTCCATGTAAACGTGTTTGGTACGGTATTCTTGGGGATATCCAAGTACTTTGAATTTTTTTTCTCGTTTAAATCCCTTTCAACATCTGCGGTTGAATGGCGGAGCATTCATGCAAGTAAAATTTTATTACCAATTACCAGTTATTTCGCGGGGATTTTATTATCCAAATTTTCTGAAATTTGAGCTTGATTTGCTATTCTGAAATGTCGGAAAATATTTCCCATCATGGAAAAAAATGAAATTTCTCCGCTTTGGGGAACTTTTCCAGAGTATTCGACTCGTTGCCGCTATAGAAAATTAACACCTTTTCTTGCTGTTGTAAAAATTTTAATGCCATGGACAGTCTCGTGTACTGTTCGAAAGTTTGGCTAAAATTTCGTGTACACTCCTTAGAAATTCTTATGAAAATGACTCTTTCTTCAAAATGTCAAGGAATCAATCAATGAAAAAATCAATGAAAACGATCTAAATATGTGGCAGTCTACATGAGGAAGATGCTATTTGTCGATATGGAGTGAAGGCTACTATGATAATACTGATAATATTCCGCCTATGTTAAGCCCAAAACTACTCTGATAACGTGAAAAATGACGTAGTTACAGAACATCAAAAAAATAATTTAACATTGATCTAAATTAATGGGAGTGACGGAGACAAAAATGTCACATTGAAAACTAGAATCGACAAAGTGGGTTCTTTTTATGCGAACGTCTACATATATTTCTTAAATTGCAATTAATTGAAAATTCCATATAAACGTGTTTGGTACGGTATGTACATGTTTCGATCGAAAATTGAACTAAGTTGAGAAATTCTCATGTTCCCTTTCAATATAACATTTGAAATTCTATTAAATTTTGAAGAAAATTTGGATTTCCATGATTTTCCTCCTTACGCATATCCAAGTACTTCGGCTATATTTTTTCTCCAGTGAAATGCTGTTCTGCTTTTCTACTTTTATAGTCGAACATTAGAGCTTTCATTTGAGTCTCATTTGATCCTATGGTTCCGAAAATTTTACAATAATTTTATTATTTAAACTTTGCAGGTCTGAATTGAAATCTCAATATTGAACTGTTAGAAAACATTTTTAAACACCTGAACAAATTAGAAAGTTTATTTTGGAGGCGGATTGATGAAATAATCTAAAAATTGCAATTTTTTAATATTACGAGCATTTTCTTTAAATAATAAATAAACTTAAAAAAATAAGGTTTACCAAAACTCAAACAATTTCAATAATTTATTTATAAACAACGAATATTTAAAATAATAATAATTCTGTGCAAAATGTAATTTTAATGACGCTGAATATTTATGATTTCTTTTTATATTTGTCTCATGCAATTTAATTGCCAAATTTGATACTCGTTAATGATTGAATCTATCGTGTCACTCTTCTGAAAATTATTACAAAACTTTCATGAAATTTCCATTTTCTTTTCTAACGTTGTTCTCAATTAACCGATTGGTTTCAAACCTTAGAAACGAATCGAGTAATTGCGTTCAGGCTGAGCTCATCTCGAGGGGGAAAGAATTGTACTTCCCAAGGATAAGAAAATTATCTCATTCCATCCAAATTCGATGAGTTATTAAGATTTTTTACAAAGTCACTAGTATCCGTTTTGCTCCACTTGCTCTATCAATGTTCAGAATAGTGACATTAAATTCCATTGGGGAAGAAAGAACTTATGAATATTTGAGTTTCATGTAAAATTTACACGAATTTACCTAGTTTCTCATCGAAATAAGACAGAAATGATAGAAATAAGATAGAAAATTCAATTAACTTGAATTTTTCACGAAACATGGGTATTCAATACCAAATTGAGCTGAATTTTTCATTAACCTAAAATTCAAGAATTAATTCAAATTCCCCTCATGCTCACTGAATAATTAAGCTGAAATAGTTTCCGTCGATTTTCTCGTCCAATTTTGGAACATATAATTTCTCAATGACGAATTTTCCTGTAACTTCAGTGGAAATATCCCTTCTGCTTACGAATATTGGATAAACTCCAAAATTTATACTCAAAGAACTATTTTCCCAAATTCACAAAAAACTCATTTGCATCTGTTTCCAAAAATCGATTACGTGATAAGAAAATGAATATTGCATTTCACGTCATTTCCTTTTTTTATTTTATAAAGACCCAACAGCGCAACGCCAATTACAGGATCAAATGTATCATAGATGATATATCCAAACAATGAAAAATTAATTAAATATAGTAACTCATTCGGTCGAAGATGGAAAGGAGCCGACAATATTCTGGAAGATTCAGTGATTTTTGCCCCCGAATGGAAGCTTTGTAATCGCTCAAATTTTAACTTCCAATTGCTTCCGAATGGCAGCATTGTAATCGTTCAAATTAGTGTCGTGGATTTTTTGTGTTATATTGACCCATTATGATCCAAAAAGTCCAAGAATGCAATTTATGTCATAGGTGTCCAGAATCACGCGATTCTAACCTCGCTTCGCTCGGTAGAATCGCGGATTCTGGGCCCTATGACATAAAATAGTATACGAAACTCGTGCGTAATGGTGTTTTTTAACTCGTGGGATTGTAAACCTCGCCTTCGGCTCGTTTTACAACTTCCCACGAGCCAAAACACCCATTACGCACTTGTTGCGTAATATACTATTTTAAACCGTGTTCGCGCGTATGTGTGTGGTAAAGTTTTTCTCCAATTGTTCGCTAATGAATGGATCGAATTGAATCTTTTTTTTCAAATGTAGCTATTATTGAGCCCTATTGATCGCCATTAATTGAAATTTAAGTCATCGCTTAGTTTTTTAATTTTTGAATTTTTTCGAAAATTGGTCGTCCCACGATAACTAAAAAAAATATTCTGAATTGATTGAATGACGGCTTAAAAAGCTTGTTTGGATGTCCCTTCGACCGATTTCGAAGATGAAGGCAATAGCAATAATCGTTATTTTGATTTATTCGAAAATTTTCAAAAATTTTGTATTGTTTGAAAATCATAATTCCGGGGATATCTTTGAATATCATGCTTAAAATGAATTCAATTATAGCTTAAAATGTTTGTCTCAATGCCATCAAGTTGAAATCAAAAAATGATTTCGATAGCTATATTGGTTAATTAGATTTTTATGATGATTGTTGAAAATTTTGAATTTTTTATGAATTTCCCTGAAAGTGAGTTTTTTGTTGGTTTCTTCAAATGTGATGTTTCAAATTTATTCAAGTATGTATAAATCAAATTCTTCTATTAACATTTGATCGAAGGGCTGACACGTATTAAAAAATCTGTAGAAATTTTCTATACGGATTGCGTATAGAATTTCTATACGCGGAGCGAAATTTTTTAGAAAAATTCTAGTGCTAGCACGGGAAAAGAGGTGCAAAGTGACGGCCGGGAAAAAATTCCAGTGCCGGCACTGGAAATTTTATTGGGGAAAACGTGAATTTTTCCCAATATTTCTGTGAAAATTTCACAGAAGTCCCCAGAAATTTTACCAGAAATACCAAGAAATTTTACCTTAACAGCACTAGAATTTTTCACAGACGGTGAATTGTGATTTTTTCCAGTACTCGTACTAGAATTTTTCTAGAAAATTTCTCCGTGTAGGATTTCCGTATATGATATTCGGATATTTCTATACATAAATTTTTACATAAATTTTTGTTGTCATACGAAAGATGTCTAAACGCTCCACAGAAAAACGTACAGAAATGTCGCAACTCCACACGAAATGTTTCTATAAATGTGGCCCTGGATCGTATAGAATCAAACCTATAGAAATCGTATAGAAATAATTTGCATAAAAAATATCCGTACAGGGGAGGGTGGGGCAAAATTGAACGGCGGGGCAAAATGGAACGGTAGGAAAAAACGAATATAGAGCGAAATTCAGACAATTTTTTTTTCACCTAATGTGAGCTCAGAAATGATAATTCGGGCTTAAGCCAGTGACATCAGTTTACTTTGTAGTTTTCGTTATCTTGTAATTTGAAGGAGATAGGAGTATTTTGATGAAGACCTTTTTTGTAGAGAATTTCAAGGGCTATGAAAAAGGTCATTATAATAATTTTGATATCTTCTTTGTAAAACATGATAAATCGAGGTTAAGTCAGTGACAATAGTCAGTGACACATCACACTGCTTCTCTTCGAAAACAAAAATGGAAAAACGAGAATAAAACTACATTGCTCGGGGTGGAATGGTATTTTTTGGTAACTAGGTATCATCATGACGAGATTTTGAAAAAAAACGGAATCCGTCGAATGGTTTATGAGATAACGGCAAAAAACGATTTTCAAGGAATCGCTATATCTCACGAACCGCCCAATCAATCGAGCTGAAATTTAGCACAGATTTGAGTCTCAGCATCCTTCCCTTAATCATTTGCGAGTTACGTGGACAGTTCTGGACATACGAACACACATGACTACACATACCTACACATATACAGATATTCTTCAAAAATATCATTTGTTTACGTTTCATGACATTCCTAGTCATTTTTACACCCAAAATTAACAATTCTAAAAAAAATCACAATTACAAAGCTTTCATTCGGAAGCAAAAAAAAGAGGATCTTATAGTTTTTGAAAACCAAAATTCATTACCGTTCCATTTTGCCCCACCCTCCCCTAGAAATATCCGAATACCATATACGAAAATCCTATAGAAATTCTATACGCAATCCGTATAGAAAATTTCTATACGTTTTTTTCATACTCGGAGGAGCGAGATAGAACGGTAAAAAAGACAATCGGTTGTATAGAAGAAACGGGATAATAAGAATAATGATGCTGATAACATTCAACTCAAAGTTGAAAATCTGACGAAATTGGGTAAAAGGAAATCTTATTCAATTCAATAAAATGAAATAAACAATGAATTATGCATGATAGAAAGAAATAATGTGCAAAATAATCATTCGGAAGCATATTGCTAATTTATTAGCACAAATAACTATACTATATTCAATACAAGAGCAATTTCCCACTTGTTTTTTGTGTTAGGATAACTAAATATGGTCTAAAAAGTCTGAATGTGCAATTTTTAGATGTCTGTATACATGTGATGTTGTTAATCTCTGTGGATGGCCCTCGGATTCCCTTAATAAAAATCACGAATACCAAAGTCCAACTTTTGGGGGGACAAATTTTGTTTTCAAACATCGTTCCCCATTCATGAAACGAACCCTTTCCAAGTTCTTCATAAAGACGAATGTAAATGCCTGCTATTTTTCTCTGATGAAAAAACAAAAGCTGTGGGAAATTTGGTAATTACTTTGAAGTGGTTTTTACGTCCCCTCCGAAAAAAATTCTATTTATTTGAATATAAAGAGAAACGGAATAGCTGAGTGGGGACAAAAAGGCCTTTTGTCAATTCACGTTTTGACGTTGACGACAAACACGCGTCCAGTCATCAGAAGAGAAATGAGAACAATAAAGTTGATTCTCAGAAACCCAACAAACGTTGAAATAAGAATAAAAAGCGCTTTCATTCCTCTCGTTCGATTCTCCATAATCTAAATTGACGTTTCTCTATTTTTTTTTCAGCGGAATCCGACATATGCACATTTGCACTGAGAAAGGAGCACTTCAAAGCGTCACGAGAGCCAATAACGGGTATCTTTGCGTCTGTTACGAGGCCCCGTGCACTCCAAGAATTGTACGATGCAGCAGCAGCAGTTGCTGTACGAAATTTGGATAGTCTCAGAAGAGAGAAGGATGGGAGTTCCATGGAAATGTATCTGTGCACTCCAGTGCTTGGAAAAAGGAGAAGAGACCAGAGTCTGGACATTGAGTCTAGAGTGGTGAGTGGCTCATTTTTCTTTCTCATCCCTTGATCAACATAACTCAGTCCAATTTTCCACCAAATTAAAAACACTTCAATTATTTTTTACGGCGCGAAAGAAGATAATACGCGTAAATGTACCACACCTTGAAAAATCCTCAACGCTCCGAATTCTCGGAAACATCAGCAGGTGTAGTGG
>NW_021680344.1:706816-723702 GCF_001412515.2 Diachasma alloeum | reverse complement strand
GGGGGGGTGAAGGTTACTCCAGGGTGGGCGCAAATCTTGAGCGTTGACAAACGGCAATAACAGGGCACGAGCGAGAACAGAGCGGGTGGCCTCTCTCTGGCCCCCAATGTACATCGCGGTCCAATACATCTCTCAGCCTCCCAACTTGAGATGAACCAAACGTAGAAAAAAAGGGAAATGATAAGAGAGAGACGGGTGGAGAGAGAAGAATGAGAGATGAAAAAAAAGCCTAAAAAATGCCGACGCGCTGTTTCGTGCATGATCTGGCAACGCTGGAATTCCTCCCACTACGTGTTGTAGGGTTTCTCTTGGGACCCGTAACGAGTCTCAAGGTGTATGGCTACAAGGAACCTTGGACACTAACGGGTGTCCAGATAATACCTAAATTGGTCCATGGACAGCCGAAATATTATCATTCATTTCGGTGAATCCGGTTAATTCATTGGTATCGCCAGATGAAAGGCTGTTCTCTCAAGGATGAAATGTTTCCACTTCGCATTGTCTTTTTTTTATGTTTAAGGGGAGATTACAGTGAGTTTTAAAATTCGCGGGCTGTTGGAGTGAGATTTATTGAAGATCGATTGTATGGGCGTTTTCGACAATTATTTATGTAGTTTTGTACATTCAAAAATTTAACTTTGTTGAGGCTTCATATATGGCTTTCTTATCATTCAAAAGGTCTAAAATTTTTTTTTAAATTTATTACGTCCACAACGTTAATTTTTTAATTTTGTGGGTTTTTTATAAAATTTTGCGTTTCAGCATAAGTCAATTTTTTTCGGGTCTGCAATAACTCTGACGGAAATTTTCCTCTTGATTGAGCATGGTGCCAATTAACTCACATCATTGGCAATGATTTAAATATTATCATTCGTTTGAATGAATCCAGTTAATTCATTGACATCGCTAAAGGAAAGGCTATCCTCTCAAGGATGAAATGTTCCCACTTCTCATTCTTTTTTTGTGTTTAAGGCAAGACTACTATGAGTTTTGAAATTCGCGGGCTATTCGAGTGAGATTTATTGAAGATCGATTATATGGATGTTTTCACCAATTATTGATATAGTTTTGTCCCTTCAAAAATTTAATTTGATTGAATTCTTATATGGTTTCCTCAGCATTCAAAAGCCCTAAAAAATGTTTTCCAATTTTTTCAAATTTTATTACGCCCATAACGTTAATTTTTTATTTTTGTGAGTTTTTGACAAAATTTTGCGTTTCAGCACAAGCCAATTTTTTTCGGGTTTCCAATAACTATTTCCGACGGAGATTTTCCGTTTTTCCGATTGAGCATAATGCCAATTAGCTCACATCATCAGAAGTGCTTTAAAATCGCCAAAAAAGTAGAAAATTCTACGTGGTACCCCCTTCCCCCATCTCGTTTGGAGTCTTTCATGATTTTTTTCAATTTTTTCTCACACAATTTAATTGACAAATTTGATGTTTGAAAATGGTTGAATCTATACACTGACAGACAACATTAGTTTTAGCAAGAGAATTTTATTTGAACCAACTATCATTTGGTTGTTAATTTTCAAATGAACATTATTTCATAGTGAATACCAGTTATCTCTGTATGAGATACATTTGATTGGGAGAAATCGAACTTCTTTAGAATTGAAGTTCCTTTTATTTGTAGCAATAATGAGAGTATTTGATTTCATTCTAGCGGAAAGTTTACTAACTCCAGAAATTCGTTCATTTACAACACTATCATACGTTGCTCCAAGTCAATTATAATTGAAGTGAGCATTTTGTACTTCGAATCAGGATGAATATTGTTACGCAGAAAAGCTTTGAAATTGTAGTAAGATGTTGTTGAGTTGAAAGAAGTTTACATTTCTTGACTAAAAAAAATGCATTAATTTACAATAACAGAATCACAGATTACGGCAATTCAACACAAACTTGGATATCACAATTTCGTTGAATGTGATGTACGGAAAAGCTCAATTTAAACATCAGCTTCATTCGAGGAAACAACATTCAATTCATTCCTCAATGTAATCATCTCCTAGGAACGAATATTTGATCAATTCATGAAAGTTGAAAATTTCTCGACTGAAGATTATATTAGGTTAAAAAAATTGAACTTTTCCATTCTTGTGGTGAATACAGGTGACTTGACGCTAATGACTGTTTTAATATAATTTTTAACGGAATTTATTGCAAGAAAATTACAAACAACAAAAAAAAATTGTTTCTTACAATAGGCCATCGGCCGAGGGCCTTCAGCCAATGATTGTTTTATTTGATTCAAGTAAATGTATCCCAAGATGAAATAATTCATATCCACCGTAAGATCTTATTTATTTGAAATTGGATCAAGTGTATAATACTTGTTTCGAGAAAGAAAAGTCTCAATAAAAATAATTTTTTCCATCAGTGTAGTGTGGTCTGTACCAAACTGTAAAAGGTACTTGGATATCCTTAAGCGTCTACGGGGCAAACGAACAATAAACAATTTTTTTTGCACTAATTATTCGTCGTTAGATGTATATAATTGATCTTCAATGGATGAAAAATCTCACTTCAATAGCCCGAAACTTTAAAAACTGATAGTAGTCTCTCCCTAATTAATGAAACTGAGACGAGACGACACGTGTTACCCGGCGATGTTTCAAAAATCGTTATGCAAGGATGCAAAGAGTGAAAGGGTGGGTAACTCGATCATCTTCACAGATGAGAGACAAGTTACTCCCGTTCTCGCTGTCTGTCTCTCTCGTGGTACCAGTTTCCGTGCTTACGTAGGTAAAAATGCCCCCACTGGAACACAGTCTACCACAGAATGGCTTCTGCTACTGACAGATTGCAGATAAACCTGTTTATTCACTCGGCAATATTTGCATTATTATGAATTCCTTGGAATATCTAGTTTGACGGTTCGTTTTTTTTTGTTATCGTGTTTATCTTTAGCCCGCGGTTTTGGAGGATTTGAGGAGGTGGACGTCCAGTGAAGCTCTCGGGGATATCACGGTTGCACCAGACTGTGCGTCGAGAATACTCCAGGACCATGATACGGATGATGCTGTTGATCATAAATTGCCGAGTCCAGAGGAGCAGGTTCAGGCGATCGCGCTAAAGTATGTCTTCAGTAATTCGATTATTCATTCCGTTAAACTTATTTTTAAAATGTTATGCAGGGGAGATACATACGGCTGTGGGTATTAATGGGTTAACATTTCACGAAAGGAAAAATATTCTTGAATGACGGATATTGTTTATTGAATTTATAATTTGAGTATTTTCTAATTTAAAAATATCAAACTACTTTGGCCATTTTTTCTTCAGCTTTTTTACTTTTGTAGTTGAACATTAAAGCTTTCAGTTGAGCCGTATTTGACCCTATGGTTTGGTACATTTCACAATGATTTTATTGTTCAAACTTTGCAAGTCTCAATTTGAATCTCAATATTGAACTATTAAAAAACATATTAAATCTGCAAGAAAATTAGAAAGTTTACTTTTGGAGCAAGATTGCGAGCATTTTTTATGAATGATTTATAAATAATCAAATTTCCACCATAAAAATTATTTGTTCGGAATTGTAACAAATTTATTCATATTCAGAATTTTACCAGAAATTGATGTCATGCCTGAAAAAATTAGGTTTTGCGAAAGTTTAAACAATTTCAATTAGTTATTTATAAACAACAAATGTTTAAAAAAATAATAATTCTGTGCAAAATGTTATTTGAATGACGCTGAATATTCATGATTTTTTCAAATTTTTCTCACGCAATATGAGTGACAAATTTGATGATTGAAAATGGTTAATCTATAGAGTGGTCTGTACCAAACTGTAAATAATACGTGGATATCCGTAATTTAGGGGAGAACATCATGAAATTTCAAAAATTTAGTGTAAATTGAATGGAGTTCAAAAATTTTCAGTCAGAATACATTTATTCAGGGCCAAATTACGCTGAATTATTGATTACTTGAAAATTTTTATTTTCATGGAATAATTGATTTGAATTTTACAACTTCCATTGATGGTTCCAATGAATTCTGAATTTTTTAATTAAAAATTCCTCGAAATTTTAATTGCGAAAAAAAAATGAAATATTGCGACATTAAAGTCGATTTAAGGGGGACAAAATGATGAAATTTCAAATTTCACTGGAAATTTAAGGATATATTTAGCTAATTTTTCTCTAATGTCTATTCCCTTTCATGGAATAGTTGCACTAAAATTTATAGTTTGCATTGATTTTTCCAATTGATTGTGAATTCCTAATGAGAAAATGCTCAAAAATTTCACTCTAACTGTCACTCGATAAAAATGTCTCCAAAAAATATTCACCAGAATTCAAGAATTATTTTCCTTTTTCCGCCTATTCCCTACAGATTTATTCGCATACTCAACATTCCCCGAGAATCGCGAATCACAGAAGTAGATAGCCAATTACTTTGCCCATTAAAAATGAAAGAGATTCCAGAATTGATAAAAAAAAAATTAATGGATTACTCATGTTGATGGATTAGATTCCCAGCGGAAATAGTAGCGGTAGATGTGAGTGGTCGTGGTTTCGAGAGAATGTCCATGAGAAGGAGATCCTTGCTATCCGCACGGGCAACAGGTGAAAATCAGGATGCAAGCGTGAAACGTAGATCACGACCGCGCAGGCCACGGGGAAAAAGACGAAATACGATAGCTGGAACGGACAGAAAGGAGATTCGTCGAGCAGTTGGAGAGTAAGTAATCCCCATACCTTTACATCATTTTTCGCTAAGGCAAGAAGCTTAAACATCTCCCTTTACCACTTTATTTTTTCACCTCAAAAAAACATTTTTTATCGTATCAGAGAGTCGACGGCGAACGAAGCTGACGCTTCGGTTCGAGAGGATGAGATTATATCTCAAGACTCCCCAGGCAGAGCTCACCGTTCAGCAAGTACAGATATACTCGGTAAAAAGGAGTCGCCAACTGAGAGAAAATGGCACTTTGACACATTGAAAGCTTGGGGTATGTCGCGACTAAAGTTAATAAGCCCAAAACAAGATGAGAATAAAATTGAAAATAATTCCCACGAGTTGCATGGGCCATGTGACGACACAAACGTATACGAAATGATAACGACCCAGCGTAGAAAGAGGGATAAATCGCACGAGAGAAAACCGAGTTCATCGAGCTCAAGTGGTAAGAGTATAGCATCGAGTATTGCTGTTTCGATACCGGTGCCAGAGAGGCCAGTAAAATTGCGCGAATGTGCCGCGCAAAAAAGGGAGAGGAGAAAAGGTGGAAATAATCGTGATGATCCACCACACTCGAGTTCTGGTAATTGGAGTGCGTCGTCAGAGAGCGGTAGAGCGAGTATAGGAAGTGAAACAACGACTAATCCACCGAGATCAACCACTACAACGTCCACTGGGACCTGTTCGATGTCATTGAGTCATGCCAGAAGATTACGGGGAAGGGACACTTCGACATCGTCATCTGTGACGTCCGAGGGTACCCTGACGCCGGATATTATCCAGGACATTGGGGTAATGCCATTCTCCGATGATGGGGAGGGAGAGGGAGAGACTTGCTCTATTTATTCGTGTGATACTGAGGGCTATTACACGTCATTTCACATGGACTCGGGGTTGAAGACACTCAGGGAGGAGGAGACAGTACCCCAGACCCCGTTGACTAAGTCCAACGAAGTCAGTCCTGATTCGGTGTCACCTCTCGTGGAGAACGAGTATGAGCTGTTTGGGAGGGGATCCACCTCGACTACTACTAGTTCAGCGGGAACTGTTTGTACTACTCTTCTGGCACCACCGCCACCGGAGAGGAAATCGAGTCTTACTGTTGTTGCCATGGTGAGTTATCTGACTACTCGATCGGAAGATCAGTCCATATTCAATGGAATGGGATTGATCGATTACGAAATTTAAACAAGTTGTTATATCTCGGGAACTACTGGACCGATCGGGCTGAAACAGCGCGCCAAAGTTGAGCTCAATAATAACTACGATGAGCTAAAATTTCAGATTTTTATCTACAAATTACACCGTATTTATGTTGAATTTTCTAAAAATTAATCCCAGCAAACAGTATGTCGACAATTTGTCGACAAATTGCCGATGTCCTGTTAAATTTCAGATGGCACTGGCAAAAATTGTTTTCTGGGATCCCAAAAACCCAAGTTGTAGGATACATACATGTAGACATGACCCTAAAAACATCATTTCTTCACGATTCATAACATTCTAGACCATTTGCAATCAAAATTAGAAAATTGAAAAATCGGTCAAAAAAAGGCTTCATTCGGAAGCAAAAGGACTAAAATTGAAGCTAAAAATCTGAATTTTCGTCATATAATTGGTATTACTTTGGAGCACCTCTGGACGCATTTTTAGCTTAATCGGTCAAGTAGTTTCCGAGATGCAGCGATTTCTCAAAAAAAAATTTTCCTCAATATCTAGAAAACTACGTGACTGAGATGAGTTTTTTTATTGTAAAAATATTCCTTGATAAGATCTATCAAATCAAATCACAATATTGCTATGTAACTAGGGACAGTTTGGTAATATTCGGTATTTTTCGTTTTTAATAAATGCAAACTAAATTAGAAAATCGAAAAATTGGTCAAATACAAGGCTCCCATTCGAAAGCAAAAACATCATATCTTCACGTTTCATGACATTCTACATAATTCCCAAACAAAATAAGAAGATCGTAAAAATCAAGGATTACAAAGCTTCCATTCACAAACAAAAATCACGGAAATGCTCATCTAGATGTGATTTATGACATGAAGTACTGAACTTTAATTGGCCAACATCCGAATATAAAAAATAATTAGTTAAATACACATAAAGTCGAATGGTGCTATACTATTGGCTGAAATTTCACAGGAGAAAATAATGTACAGTAAACGAAGTAGTTAAGTGGTAAAACGAGATGACTCAACTTCAGGGTCAGTCTTTGAATGATATCTATGAAGCTGAGAGATACTCATCAGAAGAAATGTTAATCTTCATATTTTACCTTGAGACTGACAGTTACGGAGGGCGTGTCAAGTGGAAAAATTTGTTCTGCTTAATTTATTTCATCCCATGAGGTCGCTCGTAGCAGTTCAAAACCAAAATTGGAATTTTACGGACGGCTTAATAGTTGTTTCCAAAAGAGTTACATTGAATTAGATTTAGAAGGAGAAGACTTATAAAATTTTAACTTCAATTTTAATTCATGATTGTTGATATTCTAAAAACGGTCTAAGCGCAAAATTTCTCACTCTAAATTATCCCAACGTTTCGACTCCCAAGGAAGTCCTCATCAAGGGATTTATTTATTCTTCTAAATCAATTGAAAAATGTTTTCACACACAACAGTTTAGTCAGATCACAGATAGTTGAAAAATTTCTTTTATACATGCTAATCGTTAAATGTACGAATGTTGTTATAGACTCATTACAATCGAAAGCGATCTTCTCTTATTTCTTGGATGATGTTTTAATGCAAGTAATACAAATAATCTTAATGCATGTGAAAACAAGACGAAAATTTCATCACTCATTAGAATTTTCAGATAATTCAAAGTTCGAGAATATGATTTTCTGAATTTTCCTAAATTTTTTGAATTTTCACTCAATAATGAGAGTAAAATTTATCATTTCTATTAACTATTTCAAAATTATAAATTTTAAATTTTAAATTTCGGCCGACCAAATGTTCCTCAATTAGTACACAAAGTAGGCGGAGCTTCCGAGGAGTTAGCATAGGTCTTCAAGCTGACAGATTCAATGGGATTCAGATTTTTAAGAGGTGGAAAGATGAGAATCCTTCAATTTATTTGAATTTTCAATCAAATCATGAATATTCAGAACCTCTACTACGCTAAATACTCAATAAATTGAACATTTAAGAATATATTTACTTGGCTTTTCCTGATTTCCATCCATTTTCATAGAATAATTGAACTGAAATTAATACTTTCCATTAATCTTCTAATCAAACTATCAGTATCCAATGACGGAATTCAGTGAAACTGCTACTTGATAAAAATTTCCAAGACGTGTACTATAAATTTAAAAAAAATCAATGGAATATGCACCTTTTTAAGGACGGGATCTCCCGAAATTTCAGAGTAAATGTTGGTCGTTAAAATTTCTGGGCTTCAACACGGAAAATTCCGACAAAAATCTTAGCCCGAGTAGGCAGCTCTAAACAGAAAGAATTTTGTCCTTCCTCTTTGTCGAGTAATTGCTTTTGGGAAAAGAAGTTCCCTAACTGTAAATCTAAGGGGGATAGATTTCCGTGATAACGTTCCCTGCAGACCTTACTTCGCTCGACAAACATTCGGTCGTCTCTTTTAGATTTCGAGATATCTTTCAAGAACTGATCCTCAAATAAAACCGACTCACTCTGTTTCACTACTTCAGTACCAAATAAATTTGAATAAATCCTGAATTTCAAGCTATAACCTCAGCAAAATGTTGACATTTCAGGTTCATGGTCAGAATAAAAACGGCGGAGAATCCCCGGATAGTGGACATAACACATCCTCATCTCCAGTGGAATCAGCATCGAGTCCAGCCTGCACAGCAAGATCATGCTCAGAACTTGAGTATTCAGAATCGAGTGATCTCGAGGGTTGCGAGAGAATCGAGAGAATTCGTTCTAAAACAGCAATAAATACGAGTAGAATTCCGTCCATGTGTGTGATAACACCTCCAGGATCTGACGATGAGAACAGTAAGGAGACACCTCAGGAGTCACCGTCGAGTAAAAAAACCGATAATATGGAGATAAAGGTGAATAGCCCTGATGCCCCTGGGGCTGTCCTCATGTCAGCAACAGTTGGAACATCGAAGATGGAAGTGATCAACGGTCAGGACAAGAATCTCTACGCCACTGTTCAAACGATCGATCCTAAGGCTAAAGAGGCACCATCTGAGAGGACACACTTCAAGACAAGTCCACTCAGTGGAATGCTGGATAGAATTCGCGGCGTTCTGCCACTGAGTCGCAAGCAACCAGGAAAGACTGAAAATATTCCACAGACGCAAAATGCCTGTCATGACTCTGGCGACTATGTTACCATAGCCGACGTGAGGAATAATAATGACAAGGGATGTAATGCTAATCAATTGATCTATTCAAATGGCGAATTATTCGAGCAGGATCGTAGAGACACTGAGTACGTCAGTCTGACTGAATTACCTAAGAAACCGGATTCTTCGCTGGAGAGGAAGCGTCAGGGTGCTAGAGTCACTCTGGACTCGGAGGGAAAAGTTGTTTATTCGTCGGACAGTCTCAAGAGGCGAAAGGGAACACACACGACGTTCAATCCTGGTAAGAAACGACGAAATGGTCTCTCTGTTTTCAGATGTGAACCTGTCATTGTTAACACGGCAAATAGAATTTGTTTGAGGTTGGGGGGTTCCCCTTTTTTTCTAGGTGTTTGATTTGGCGCATGGGGGACCGCCTATCTTTTCGGAACTCATATTAAGGGGTTTCAGGTTGGAAAAAAAATGACATTGAATCGACATTTTTATGGGATTTTTACAAGTTATGAACGATTAATGTAAGGATAGCCAAATACTTTGGCTATTTTTTCTCCAGTGAAATGGTTTTCTATTTTTGTAGTCAAACATCAGAGCATTCATTTGAGCCCCATTTGACCCCAGAAAACATTTTTAAAATCTGAACAAAAATTAGAAAGTTTACTTTTGGAGGAAGATTGATGAAATAATTTATGAACAATCAATTTTCCATCATAAAAATCATTTGTTCGGAATCGTAACAAATTTATTCATTTTTAGAATTTCCCCAGAAAATGATTTCATACCCAGAAAAAATAAGATTTTCGAAAGTTTAAAAAATTTTCATTAATTACTTATAAACAACAAATTATTTAAAAAATAATAATTCTGTGTAGAATGTAATTTGAATGACATTGAATATTCATGATATTTTTCAAATTTTTCTCACACAATTTAATTGACAATTTTGAGGATTAAAAATGGGTGAATCTATAGTACGGTCTGTACCAAACTGTAAAAGATACTTGGATATATTTACCGTCTTATATAAATGCACTGAAAAAAAAATTACTTTTGCCAAGGAATCATAGTTTTTCAAAAACGATTTTTTTTCGAATAATGAAAGAATACCCATAAATTCGATTTCTATTCTTGTCTTTGGATAGAATGAATAGAATGACGACTTAAATGGCAATGAATTGGAAAAATTGCAAATTGGAGAGTGAAAATTTTTAAAAAGCGATGATCGGCTAGAAAATGGGGGAAATTTGTTATTCTTCATTTGTGTCGGTGAAAACTTGGAATTACTGTTTTTTTTTTTTTCAAATATAGGAAGGATATGAATATTTTCAAGTTTTTTTATCTCATTTTACCGAGAAGAAATGAAAAAATGCAAAATAACGTGGGCCGAAAGAAATGAAAAATTTAATTTTTCAATATCTCCAAAAAGTGTTAAAATCGATATATTTTTTCGAATAATGAAAGACTACGCATAAATTCGATTTCTACCCTTGTCTTTCGATAGAATAAATGAAAAAAAATTAGAATTGGAGACCGAAAATTTTGTGCGATTATTATTATGTAATAATTAATGAGCAATATTTGGAACGTTTGTGAATGAAAAATGAATTATTCAGGTACCAAACTTGAGATTAGAAAATTGAAAAAAAATCATGCAAGTTCTCTATTGGAAATCTTTACCTAACAAGAAAAAAAACCATTGCAGGTCCATTCGTGAAAGAAACGCCTTCAGCATCATCACCGGCGGCCTCCCCAATGTTCCGACGAGCCCAACCTCAAATCCGCGCTGTATCAACAAAACAATTGGACCGTACCCCAACCACACGATCCGGCAAACTTGTGATACGCGCTGGAAAGAGTCCCGAGCGTGCAACTGAAAAAATCGAACGTGAACAAAAGCAAACACGTGGTGCCTATGTCAACGTGCAGAGCGAGGAAGGTAAGAGGACGGAACATAATGGTGTACATGAGTCAACTGATTGCACCGATGGCACTGACTGTAACAGGGGAAAAGTACTAAGGACATTGACCTCGGATACGTGTCATTTCGATAATAAAACAATTAAAAGTCGCGTGGATACATTGAACTCAAAGGAGAATGAGTACTGCCCGGAGAAATTACGTACCAAGGGTAATACTCCGAAACTAACGAGAAAACTTTTTATTTCAAATTTCGATTCGTCTCCCAGTAGTAGTTTATCGTATTCCAATCATGAAGACAGCGCGGTTCTGACGGAAACACCGGAAAATGTACCGCTGAATCGTGAGAGGAAGATCAAACGCAGCGAGAGTTACAGAATGGCGAATAGCCCGATAATGTTCATTAAAAAAATATCCTGCAATGCGGATAGATCGACAAAAATTATCAGAACAGCGTCTGAAGAATTGCGGGAAGACTTGATCAAGGAGAGAATTAATTATCCCGATAGTGTAGCTAGTCCAACGATTTTAGAAAGCGACTTTTCTGATTCTAGTTGGAATAATAATAATTGTCGTTTGAGCTCACCCATGACTCCTCGACCACGTGCACAGGATCTCGAGCCAGCTCGTGTTCTTAAGTACTCGAGCAATGATACAGAAATATGGTAGGGATTGATTGTTAAGGTGTTTCGTGTGTAGATCACCGGGGGGTGCAACGAAAGGGGAGTTTATTGTTCTCGAGCCCTGATTCAATCGCTGAGCACGAAATTCCCAAGTTTCAAGCAACTATTTTAGTGCGCATTGAACATTTTTTGAATATTGATTTTATTTATCAGATTGACTGATTTTTTCTCCATCACCTACGGGTGTCAAATAATTTTCATTGGATATTTTGTGGTAAACCTGTCGAGTGTTTTCTCTCTCTCAGTTCCATGGTCCAACCCGTACCTTTCTTATGATGCTCACTGACATTCGAATCACGCGCCTGTGCGTGAGTGCGTAATTGCCCCGAAACTCATAATTTTCCGAATCATTTATTCAAATAACTTGCTTATGAAATCCGAAAAAAATCTGAAACTTAAACGTGTTCTCAAGAAAGATTTGATTTATCACCCACTAGTTTTTCCACAATAGTTCATTATTTTTTGGAGTGCCATGGAAATTTCCCTAATAGACCTTTTCATTCTGAGAGTCACTAGATTTGCGGACACTTTTTTCCCATGTTAATTCCCCTAGGATTTGCGGACACTTTATCGAAATTACATATAAATCATGGTTTTTGAGCGCTCAAGTGTATATCATTGTAAAGTTCAATATTTATCAGAATTTTCCATGGTTTTTTCGGAGATTTTTTCGTTGAATGAACGAAATAAATATTTCCCCTAGATTTCCAGAATGAAAAGGTCTATTAAGAATGGGGAATCCTCGGAGGTTATAGCTGAAGGAGTTACAAAAACAGCCAAATCTCATTATTTTTTTTCTTGAGACTGAGATCTGAAAAAAATGCAAAAATTCTCAATGATGCAGCATACTCAGACATTTCTTCCATGAATTTTCCATTTTTTTCCCATTATTTTGACTTTTCACACGAAACACCTTAAAGCGAGATTGCGATGAAATGCAGAAGTTCATGGATTTTGTAACCAGAAATCTGGGAGTTTTCTGCTATTGGAAGAAAATTTTAAATTTTGTTGATAAATGAAATTTAGCAGTATAAAATTTCAATGGAAATTCAATAAAATTCTAGATCTTTGTGCAACAGGACGATGAGAATTCTCCAACTCACTCGAAATTTCAATTTGAGTGATTTTCAATCAATATCGATAATTTACGCACGCTCTTGAACTTTACGCACTCCTGCACAAAAACAACCTAATTACCCACACTAACGTCCCGAACTGTGAACTCGGCAGATACCGTAAAAAATAGGATGTGTTACACGTGCGTATGAAAATAGTATATTTCTCACCAAGGAAGGGAAAATAAAGGAGTCGTGTCCACGTGCAGAATTACCACCCGAGCCGAAGGCGAGGGTGGTAAGCACGTGGGTAAGGGATCTTTATTTTACCTCCCGTGGTGAGAACGTTATTTTTCGTCACGGCGTAGGCGGACAGGCAGAAAACATGTTCTTTTCGCCCGCCGTGGCGAAAAAGTGCAATTTTACGCACTAGTAACACTATACTATTCTAATTATATAAAATTGCTGAAGACCGCTTAGGCCATCCTGTTGTCATCTGATGTTTAAAGCAATGCATACATATTGTTGTAGTCAAAGAAATAATAATTCCGGAATTAATCAAAGGGGCGTTTTCATTGACAGTTCTTCAAATTAATTAATGAAACAAAAGTATCATCATACTTCAAGTCAGACTCTAACAACAAAAGAACATCTATTTCTTTTTATTATTTTACAAAAGAAGGGAAAAGGATAAATCAAGCCATTTGCTTTCGACACAATATTGATATAATTGGCTTTCGGATGGATACAGCGTTTTAGCATTGCGCCGACCTTTCGCAAACATTGCACGCTGAGAGAAAAAATTACTTTGGACAAAGATGATTTCCTTGATACAAGAAAATATTCTCTTGACAATTTCTAGAATCGTGAAATCTCCTGGTAAATAATTTTGTGCTCACACTGAGAAAAAGAAGTCTTTCAACAGGATGAGATTCTCTTGTCCCGAGACAATTTTCAAGTGTTATCATAAGTCTTCTCATAAATTTACATAGTTCGTGTTATATCTCGAATTTAGTGGATTGTGAGAATTCACACTTTCCCGATCTGATCACTCATCATCTCCAACTGAGTAATTTTTGTTTCAATTGCACGACGAACACTTTCATTATCAATTCAAGTGTATAGAAAATTGATNAAAAGAAGTCTTTCAACAGGATGAGATTCTCTTGTCCCGAGACAATTTTCAAGTGTTATCATAAGTCTTCTCATAAATTTACATAGTTCGTGTTATATCTCGAATTTAGTGGATTGTGAGAATTCACACTTTCCCGATCTGATCACTCATCATCTCCAACTGAGTAATTTTTGTTTCAATTGCACGACGAACACTTTCATTATCAATTCAAGTGTATAGAAAATTGATCTCAAGTGTTGTGCTC
The DNA here is from genome assembly GCF_001412515.2 of Diachasma alloeum. Taxonomy (NCBI): domain Eukaryota; kingdom Metazoa; phylum Arthropoda; class Insecta; order Hymenoptera; family Braconidae; genus Diachasma; species Diachasma alloeum. The sequence goes on along the minus strand of NW_021680344.1, from coordinate 709,665 downwards.
CTTGTGCAAAATTCTATGTAATCAAAGTCCTGATGAAAAAATTCTAGATATAACGCAAACTACATGAATTTATGGGAAGAACATAATTTCTAGTCTTGAGAGGGTTTAAAAATTTTCTCGGGACAGGAGAATCTTATCCTGTTGGAAAACTTTTTTCTCTCAGTCTGAGAACGAAATAATTTATCAGGAGATTTCATGATTTTTAAAATTGACAAGAGAATATTTTCTTGTATCAAGTAAACCTTCTTCGTCAAAAGTAGTTTTTTTTACTCAGTGCATCTTCAGTGCTAAGAGCTTCGATTCTGAGCTCCGATGTCTGGGGGTAGTCCTTATATACCCTCCCCTCCATTGAAAGTAATAATGGACGAAGAGAAAGGGGGGTTTGGGGGGGGGGAGAACTAATGATATGTTTTTAATTGACCACCAGGTCCAAAATTTGGATGTCAATAATCGCGGCCACGAAAGTTTCAAAACTAAGATTAATACATATTCCAACAACTACGAGAAACGTCCTGTAAAAATTTCGAGTCAATATCATCATTTTTTCTTCACAGCTTGAATCCCCCGCTGAGAAATAATCTCTCGAGAAGGTGAATCCAATATTTATGTCGAGTCTCTCGAGGGGTCAGTGCACATAACTCAAACGACTACAACAATCTATTGTTTTCGGTTGGGGGTAATCGATGAAAAAAACGAGAAAAAATGGAATAAGATTCCGCTGTGTTCGTGAATCGACCTTCCTTTATCCCTTATCGGTTGCATTTAATTTGCATGGCTCAACAATCGTCCGAGTTGCATCAGACGTCGATATTTATCATGTGCGATTACTAGATATATGTTGAGGAGTTCACAGAGGAAATTTTCCCCCTTCTTCCCATTTTTTTTGTTATTCACTTTGATCAGCGGCTACAAGGGTTTTGTGTTTTACTGGGGGGATATATTGAAAATTCCAAACGTTCGTCGGCTAGTGATCGCCAACGAGCGGAACAACTCACTCCACTCTCCTGCTCTTAGACTGTGATAAATTTTTTTAGTCTTTTTTTTTTATTTGAAAAAACAATTGTCTTAGAAGGGAAGAATTGTCTTTCTAGGAATGAAATCAAGAATGAGTGGAAATTGCTGTTGTTGATCAGTTGAAGGCCACTAAAGAAGTTGATAAGAGAGACCAGTGCGGGGGGTTAAACCAGTAGAAATCACGTTTCGGTAGACAGACAGTCGCCGCACGTTGACTTTTGTTGATCGAACGAACCGGGCTTGAGTGGTACGAGATTGATCTTGTCTGAGTAAATATTTACATGGAAAAATGCTGGCCAGGCATCTCTTGTTCTTAGCAACACGCCGACCCCGTAAGTCCTCACTAATGACTTCATCCAGTAGTAATTAACCGTTCGAAAGGGTTTTTTGTCTTCTCAATAATGACTCCCATAATGGATTAACAATGCTGTTTATTACCTTATTTCCGATTTTTACGACTCATTGTTTCGATATTAATGTGGGAAAATTTTATCACAATGTACTTTTCCATGTCTACATATAGCCAGCAATTATCACCGCAGGCAAAGCCATGTTTTTATTTAAAATTGGACAACTGTTAGGGTGAAAGAAATTTGTAAACACGTAATTGAAATTAACACTCGAAAATTGAAATAGATTTCACACGTTTGACCCCTAAATCTCGGCGATACTAATGAAAGATTGAGGCTCGTTTATAACAGATGGCTTTTAATCTACCAGTGATTGAATAACCACTGATTATCTCAGTAATGATGGGAAAAAATGCCTTATTTAACGCATAGGTCACGGTAATCTCTGAATCATCACACGTGCAGTATTAAGAACGATTAGTGATTTAGCTTACGACCTCATTGTGTATGAGTTACTAAGTCGGCAGAGTTCAATATTACACAATCACGAAGTGTCAGAATTTTTCTCAACACGAATTATCGCGGATGGTCTCGAATGATGATGGGCATATTGGAGGAATGTATCCACGTGATTTTGTAACTGGCATTCACAATTCAGAGGAGGAAAAAATCAACTATATCAGTTATTTCGTAATTGCCAGTGTAAACAAATGGAAATATTGTAGTTTGATTAGGGAACTTGCATGAAGCTGAATTCTTTTTAATTCCCCTGTTCACACATTCCTCGTAACATATGGATAGCTAAACGGCGAAAATTATGGAGAAATATTGCCTAGATGTCTTATGATAATTAATTGAAAATCAGTGATTTCGATGCCAATTTTTGGGATCTATTTTTATTTAATTGCTTAAATATTTCTCATATGTTTATTACCATCTTAACGATTGAAGTCGCTTCTTATACACGAAACTGCGTTGCCATCTGAAATGATAATGTAGTTTCATGCTAAGCAGAAAAATCTCCATAAGAACCCATATATAAGTAGCGACTTTAATCGTTAATAACTTGAAAAGGAAATCCAAAAAAATTCTATGAAAATTCATAGACAATTCAAATATGATTATAAACATTCTGTATGAATTCCAGATGAATGTCATTATTTACCTTTATCACACGAAACACCTTAATGAACAATATTTTGAACGTTTGTGTATGAAAAATGAATTGCAAAATTTCTCCTCCTTCTTAAGGCCATTTTGCGGTTCTCGGCTATTTTAACGTCCTCAATTGCAAAATTTCTCCTCCTTAAGGCCATTGTGCGGTTCTCGGCTATTTTAACGTTCTCAATGAATTAACACAAAAATCCATTTATTTCAGGATTATTTGTAATGCATTGCTGTGACTAGTTGAATTTGACGGATAGTTACTTAGAATTGACATAGTTAAAAATGTTTTAAATAATGGGGTGGGGGGGGGGGGTTTTT
>NW_021680344.1:689695-706804 GCF_001412515.2 Diachasma alloeum | reverse complement strand
TTTTTTGTTTTTAATCACACAGTGGTCCACACTTTTAAAGGAAATTTTTGGAGTGAATTAGGTTTTTCAAACAGATGGAAATAAAGTAAGTGCCCTGAGGAGGAGTGAGATTTACCACTCAAAACGTTGGCAATCATAAATTGATTTTTTGTGTTAATTCATTGAAGACGTTAAAATAGCCGAGAACCGCAAAATGGGGCCTGCAGAAGAAATTTTGAAATTAATGCAGACGGTTGGAAAAATAATTCAGTTGAAAAATGAAGTATTCAGGTCCCAAACTTGAAATTAGAAAATTGAAAAAATTTATGCAAGTTTCCTATTCAGCACTGCTCGACAGTTGCTTCCTAATGCGCATGTTATTAAGATCGCGGCCAAATGAATCCCATAAATATTGAAATAATAGCCTGCTAGCCTCACGCTGTGAGTATGCGTCTATTTTATTGACTAACAGCAACTAACGTGTATAAAAATATTTTATCATTATGCAGGACAAATTATTCAAAATTGCTTCTGACTAATACTGGACGCAATATTGCAGCCTGGGGGTAGCAAGCTCACAATTCTATGTATAATTGTAAATGGTTTTTTGCGTTGTATAATTTATTTGCAAAATGATTTATCATTCCCCAGTTTTCTTTCATATCACGTAGTTATTATTTTTTTATTGTTGTAAATGTTTTTCAATACACGATGATTTTTAATTTCCTGTATACGCCTGTAACTGTCTGAAACAGTGGGGAAAGATCGAATTTGAGATAGAGAGGATAAACAAAGGAATGACTCCTAGTATTAACTGCACTCATGAATTTTTTTCTACATTTGTTTATGTTTGCAACTGCACGTTAATTATGTTATACCGGTACATCACAGGCTGAATTATTATTGCTTGGAATGAATCGACAATTATTTGATATTCTTTATCACAGAGTCGGTATTTTCCCACATTTTCATAATTGTTTTATCATTCACATTTTTGTGTGTTAAAATTTTCCTTTTTTTTTACTTTTCATTATAACTGTTTACTTGTATGTTAATAGATTTTTTATTGAAAATTTTTCATCTGCACTTTTTATTTTCATTGTGAATTTCATCCGCCATTGCACCACTGCACATTCTTTTTTGGTAACATATGTGTATCAATGTATATGTACATAGTAAATACAACTTATGCGTATGTATATACGAGTAAAACAAGTACATTGCACTAGTTTCTTTTTTTTGGAAATAGTTGAGCGCTCGTTTTAGTTGTGTTTAGCATCCTTCATCTAAAAGAATGCACATGTGTGTATTAATCATTAATATAATGCATTTGTATGCGGGTATGCACAATAAATAACAACATCTTGTCTTGGCTCAGCACTGGGTGAGTACATTATACCATATTTTGAAGTTAAAAATGAACAGACACACGTCAAATCAGTAGGACAAAAAAATTGATCCTGGGGATTTTCGTCTTAATTTTTTTCTGAAAAGATGACGATTAGCAGGGTTGGGCATCTGCCGGTAACCGCAGTTTTTTACATGACATTTTAAAAATTCCGTAATTTACGTAAGAAATGTAAAAAAATAGCCGACGTTACCTTTTATCGTAAACCGTGAAGCTTCGCGAAGATTATACCTCGCCAGGATCATACGTTTCGAGGGTCACACCTCGGAAGAGTCATGCCGTGTAAGGCATGAATTTTACAAGGATTAATCTCATTTTTTATTGATCTCTATTGAATTCGTCGCGTCATCATCTTTTGTCTCGACATTAACTTGTTTCATTCAGCATTCTTAAATGACAAAAATAAATTTAATTGTCTTTGGTTGGTTTTTTGAACTCTTTAGAACAAAATAGTTCTTTCCAAGTCCAACTGGGCTTTTCCGGGGCTCCAAATAATTAAGTGGAGAATCCAATAAAGCTCAATAGATGATGAGCTTGAGATGTAAAAAAACCCGTCGAGGTAATTTACGTAAATTACGGCGGAAAAAAACGGTGTAATTTACCAACGTTATCTACACGCCCAACCCTGCTTGTTCCACTGAAAAAATAACCACCAAACTACGGCTAAAGACAAACTCTAATTGGCGCCAAAATTCCTTTTATTTTATTGACAATTTTGGGTGAAAATTTCAGATTAAAAGAAAAATTAGCTTTTTTAATAATTAGATTAGTTCATACTATTCTATTTTCTTTGATTTTCTTTCCATTTCCGTCTTCACAGTTAGATTAATTTAATTTTATCCATTCTTATTTTCATTATATATATTATTTTTACTTAATTCACATGTTACAACATTGAATGAAGAGGAATTATGTGAAAGATCAATAAAAAGTTTTTTTTGTGATCAAATCAAACACAAAACAAAAGTCATTCAAAACCTCATTCGGGGCATATAAAAATTTCTCCATGTGTTCCTGAAATTTTTTTTCATGGATTTTTTTTCGAATAATAAAAGAATACCCATAATTTCCATTTCAATCCTTGTCTTTTGATAGAATCAATAGAATAAATGACAGAAATTGAGAATTGAAGACTAAAAATTTTATCGGATTATTATTATGTAATAAAGATTTTAAAAAACGTTTTCGCGTATAAACCTCGTCAAACTGAAGATAATTCTATGTATGACGTCTCATTTCGAAGGGTTTTTCATGTTTTTTGAGTGTGCCGAAGGGCGATTTGATAGCTTGAACCCCCGAAAAAATATTGAGGCCAATTTGGACAATAAAATTTGTTATACAAAAGCTAGCCATTTTCAAAAAATCATAACTCCTTCAATTATCAATATTTTTGAATGTTCTTTTTCTCAAAAATGTTGTTTAATCGCCCTCTTTTCAGAAAAAAATGAGACAAAAATCAATTGCCTGCTGATTTGGCGTGGATCTGCTCAAGTATGAGCTTTAAATCGCACAATAAACGTCTGCTTTTACCATTGTATTTTTGCTTTGAAATAAAATCATAGCACCATTCACAATTCGTTGGGGATCATAATTACAAGATCATTAGCTTTTGTTGGAGAAATTATTGTTTCGTCTGTTTCAGATAATGCGTTGCTTGCCTTTTCGTCGGAATCAGCATCGTCACAGGCTAGTTTACAATTTCCACCGCCGTATATATCACCTCCTCAGCCTCAGGATTGGCGACTACGCCAAGAAGATAACAATAAATCAAGTGATAAAGATTCGCAGGAATGCCAGAACCACTCACATCACCGTAATATTACTCATCAGGGACTAGCACACGATCCAAGACACTTTATTGGTAGAAAACCAGTGTTTACACCGAATCAATATTACACACTGCCAAATCGGAAACCCCAGAGGGAAATAAGAGATCCGATTCGATGTGTTACGCCAGACATCACCAGGGGACTTGGCAAACATCAGAATAGCCCAGTGGTTTGTGATCGTAAAAATTTACATCATAATGGACAGATCATATCGGCTCCTGTGGACTCACGAAATAGGTAAATATCACTTTCAAATTTATTATTTATTTTGGGTAAATAAAGTTATGGAATATTCAGAAGCGAAGTGATGAATCGTAATGAGGCGAAATGGACTTTTAAAAATTGTGAATTCGTCATGGAAGAGAATCCCAAGAGATTTCTTCTAGATGAATACATTTTCAGGAATAACTTGTCGCATCGTATTTTTGCTTTCGAATGGAGGCATTGTATTCGTCAAATCTGAAATTTCCATTTTTTTTGTGTGAGGATGACTTACTTTGGTCTCAGGAGTTCGAATATGCTGTTTTTAGATCATGTCCGTATGTATGTGAGCTTTTTTCTGAATTTAGTTTTTCGACGATCATTCAAAAAAAATCTTCGCAATCTTTTCAATTATGGCTTAAAATATTCGTTTGGATGTTATCTCAGTCAAGTTCGAAGATACTAGCGGTCGCATCATTTGCTTTGAAATTATAGCTGTATAAAGCATTTAATCGGAGTTTAATCATGGTTTAGTCGGGATTTAGTCGGAGCTTAGGGTTTAGTCGGGGTTTAATCGGGATTTAGTCATAGATTAATCAGGTTTTAGTCGAGATTTAGTCGGAGGTTAATCAGGGTTTAACCAAGGTTTCGTCAAGGTTTAATCAATGTTCAGTGGAAGTTTAAACCAGTTTAATGTTAATTTAGTTGGCGTTTGACAGATGTTTAACCGGGGCATATGGAGCTCATGTTAGACATTTGGGACATTTAGGGATCATATTAAGGTTTCATGGCTGGTATATCTTCTTTCTCAATTTACCATTCAGATCTAAATTGCTAATTCATTAGCAAAAAAGTTATGCTGGTCTCAAGTCCAGTGTAAGGAAAACTATTCAGGAGAAAAATGAAATTGAAATAATTTACTTACGACCGAGGAGACATCAACATTGATGTATCAGGATAGTTAAAAATAAATTCAGTTCACTAAAAAATTTTATTTCAAATTGTCTTTAAAAAAAACTATTGAATTTTCCTGAGGTTAAACGTCAGGAAGGATCCCTATTCATCTGAAATTAATGACAGAAAACGAAACATGCACTTTTTTGTTTTAATTCGGCTAATCCATTGATTAAGATCTGTGCAATCACGGACGAAAAAATTTAATAGAAAAACCTATCGAATTCGTTAGATAATTCTATTGAATTCCGATTGAACTGTTCTATTAGTTTTTGGCCGATTCTATTGAAATGTGCAATAGAAAATATTCAGTAGAAAAAGTTGATAGATTTCAATTTTTCTATATAACTTATTCTATTGAGATATTTTCTATAAAATTTCCTCGGCTCAAATTTTATAAGTTTTTTGTGGCGCGAGCCACAAACGAATTATCATTTCGAAATTTCGTTTCAGGCATCATTCTGTCCTTGTCCCTCACAAGATTTCTGGACGGTTCTCGAACCTTCCATAACAGAAGGTATTAAAACTCGCACGCTCCCCGACAAAGGGGCAGTCAGTCAGTCATCTCAGTTGAATTCAGTCCGATTTATATATTCGATGTAAACACATCTCTCTGCGATAAATACAACGCCTTTATATTCCACAACGACGAGTTATTATTGTGTCTCTATAAACCTAACCGCAACATTTTTCGTTTGATTTTCTTCATGAGAAGAAAAGAAAAATAGGATGAAAAAAACTTGAAGAAAAATTTGAGTCGAGCAAATTCTATAGAAAATTTATGAAAAGAATAAGTTATATAGAAAAATCTAATTCTGTTGACTTTTTCTATTGAATGTTTTCTATTGAACATGTCAATAGAATCCGCCAAAAACTACCAGAAAGTTTAATAGAAATTCAATAGAATTTTCCAACGAATCCGATAGGTTTTTCTATTAATTTTTTTCGTGCGTGATGGCACATTTGTTTTCACTAAAATTCTTAGTTTTTGTTTTCATTAAAGACAATATTATTTTCTGCCTTCTCATTGGTTGGAAAAACGGTTGACGCCTTCTTAAACTGTAATTGGTCAAGTGACAAGGAAAAGTACGTGTAAACAAAGGGAAAGCGCTTCGGTACGCGTTAAGGACGTGTTGGACACGGTTGACCACTCGGACTACCTAAAGGGCTGCGTCCGGGCAAAACCGCAAAAAATGGGGAATTTCTCTTTTCAGGATTTCACCTCGATATAAAAAAAGGTCTTTGTCCAACATTTGCCTGTACGTGCCTTCCTTGAGGGTTTGAAGATTTTACGTTTCCCTCAAGTATTTCTACTATAATTTATGATTTTGTTTGTGTCTAACCAAAAATCTCGGACGTTCTGAAATTTCTTTTTCTCTTTTCGAAAACATCCATTTTAATAAATATTTCTCTCGATAAGAATTGTTAAATAAATTGCTACGCAACGAAATCATTAAGGGCAGATGGGGCACAATAGACACTTGGCTTTTTTTTCTAAGTTCGTACCTCAAAAATAAATTCAGCTCAATCAGGGTCCATCACAAAGAGAAACAATTCAGTAGCGAAGCGATAAAACGGTTTAAGTTGGTTTAGCCTTTAGCTGGATTTTCAAGGAATATCTCCAAATGTAAAGGAGATAATGAAATTTTAGTAATAAATTTGTTGGTAGAGCGAATTGAGTGCTACAAAAAAGATCTTGTCACAAATTTTACTATCTCCCTTAGATTCCGAGATATTCATTGAAAACTGGAAGATAGTTAAGATAGACTCAAACTGTCTACCGCTTTGTTACTGAATTTTACTTACAAAAAAAATTATCCCATTTCATCAAATTTTCAATTAATTATTAACGTTTCCAAAAAAATAAAGTGTCCATATTGCTCCACTCTCCTTTAGAAATGTGAAAGAAAGAACAAACAGGAGGCAGCGAGCATATGACAGCGCGCTAAATGACAGTGGGCATGTCACTCAGTGATGTCTTATTTTTTTCGTCATCATTAGATCGATAGCGGGTTTTAGAATGGTCTGAAATATTACAAAAGTTTATAGCTTTACAACACTAACTAGCGGCAAAAATTTCAGATGTTTACTGCCGCCTATAAATGGTGCTATAAAAATTCCAATGTTCTGAATACTTCGTATGAACGGGTATACATATTTTCTGTCCAAATTTCAAGTTGATCTTTCGATTTCTGCACAAGCTAGAGTGATTACAAAGTTTTTTTTTATGAAAAAACCGAAAAACAGGAATATCTTTTATTTATTTTCCTTGCCATATATACTCTATTCGAGTTTTTACGCGGTTTCATGGACCGACTTCCTCTCCAACCGTCTCGCATTGTACCCCAAGAGCTGTACCCCACGTACAGACTCTCCTGTTGACCAATGGAAACCATGGAAAATCTTGAGCTTCATCGAACAATGTTTTCCTAACACTTCTCCGATGATTCTCCGTATCTAGACTTCCGTTCGATGGTTTCCAAAAGATTAAAAACCCTAATTGCCCCAGGCCGGACTCGAACCCGCGCTTCACGGGTCCCGCCGTCCGGCCGAGCGATTTAACTACTTCGGTCACCGTCGCCGCAACGGGAATATCTCGATAAATTTGTATAAACGGGTACGTATGTTTTGATTGATTTCAAGAAAAACATTACGCAAAATATTTTTCGAAATTAAAGGAGTACCTGTTGTAGTACAAATAGAAAAACAAGCAGGGGTTCGAGCCTTTTTGGCCGAAGCCATCTGACCGTTACTTTAGGTGTCATCACTCTTTTTCTTTCTTTCATTTCTATCAATTCCACTGGTAGTAAGCTTCCAAATGGGATAGAAGGCACTCAGATAGAAGGCATCGAAACAAATATTTTGAAAAAAAAAATTGAAATCGGTTGCGTAGTTTTTAAGTTCTTGCAAATAAAAGGGTTTCAGAGAAAGTCGAATATCTCGGAAACTACCAATGCGATTGAGCTCATTTTCAATAGGAAGTATTGTTATCATGAGAGGAAGATTCTCTCCAAATTGCAAGTTGATATCTCAATTTTTGTAGAAGCTAGAGTGATTACAAGGATTTTTATGAAAAAACAGAAAAACGGAAATATCTCGAAAACTTTGTATGAACGGGTATATATGTTTTGATTGATTCGGATAGAAAGCATCGAAACGAATATTTTGAAAAAAAAATTGAAATCGGTTGACTAGCTTCAAAGATATTAGCGTAAAACGATTTAAAAACGAATAGCTTTTTTTCAAAAACTATTTGATCAATCGGACTGAACTTTTGCACAGAGTTAATCCTTATTAAGATCTATAATCCGACAAAATTTAAGATTTTTTGGAATAAGTTTAGCCAATTAATTACTCAATTTTCCAAAAATTGACCACCGGAAAGGTGGCGGTGGACATTGACACCGACAGACATCGTCGCCAAACTTCGTATTTTTACGTTTCAGGCCATTCTACATCATTTCCAATCAAAATTAGGGAATGTGAAAACAGCACGATTACAATGCTTCCATTCGGAAGCAAAAACAGATGATTGAAATAACATCGAGTTGTAATTCTGTAAATATTACTGAATGAATGCATTATCCCATGTAATCTAACTAGCGCGCGCAAAGAGCGCGTCTTTCTTAGTGAAAACAAAAGTGAAATCGGTTGCGTAGTTTTAAAGATATTACATATAAAAGATTTTCAGAAAAAGTCGAATATCTCTGAAGCTACTGATGCGATTGAGCCCATCTACAATACGAACTGTTGTTATCATGAGAGAAAGATTTTGTCCAAATTTCAAGTCAATATCTCGATTTTCGTATAAGCTAGAGTGATTGCAAGGTTTTTGACGAGAAAAAGGAAAAACGGGAATATCCGGAAAACTCCGGAATTTGCCACGGAAAATTCAAACGAAAATTTTTAACAGTGTAGAATCAATTATTGATTAATTCTCTCCTTCAGGTTCTTCGCACCACTGGGATTGAGTGCTCGGGGCTACCGATTCTTCGCCTCATCCCCAGTTGACCACCATGATCGGTCAACGATCGATAATCTAAATCACTCCACCATATCGCCAGTACCGACTAAACCATCAGCAAAGTCAAATCCCACCGTTGCGCAGAGATTATCAACACTTGCTGGTAATCCATATGCCTATTCCACACCAACACTCAGTACCAAAGAGCCCTACAGCGATTCTGCGTCTGTGGCATCGTCTTCTGGCAGAACAACACCGACCAATGGGTTAATATCACCCAGCAGGAGTACTATGTCGAATGAAGAATTGTTTACAGCCATTCATAAATCAAAACGAAAGCTCAATATTAGGAATGATGGAGAGACTTTGAGTGATAGCACAAAGAGTTTGGATAGGCGATTCAGTCAGACTGGGACGAGGCATAGTTGGAGTCCTGAGTCTGCCAGTGCTCCTGAGGTAAGCATCAATGTTCAAAGGATGATGAGAATAGTAATAACGTAATATGGACTCGACTCCATTCTGTCGATTGAGCGGAAATTTTTGTATTGAATAAAGAATGACATCATTATGAAAATTTCAGAGGAATTTCATATGGATAAAAATCAATAAATCAAGTTGTATTCAAAATGAACACTTGAAAAAATTATGAAAATTAACGTAAAGAAATTTTTTTTTGTAATGTAGAGAGAAAAAGGTTTCCAGTTTTCAGGACTAATTTATTGTTTTTAAAAAATTCATGGTTCTCGTGGAAAGAAACTGGTCTGAAGAGAAATCTCTGAAATTCAGTAGCAAAAGCATAATAATTTCCAGTAAAAAAAGTTTGTAAATTGAGAACCAGCTGGTTTTTCAATTAAGAATTTTTGTGGTCTTGAATTAAGAAATCCTGAAATTATTCAATATGAATTACGTCCTATATTTAGTTCTGAAATAAGGAACATGCATGAATTTTTAAAAAAATTTTAATCTCAAGCATCGACCTTAAATGATTCATTTTTCGTTTATAAACATGAAAATATTGCTCGTTAATTAAGAACTGTTTGTGAAAATTTAAAGATTTCAAACGCTTTGAAATCGCTAATGACGTCACAAGGGTGGTCGAACTCTGGACCAATCAGAGAATGGCTCCACCCAACCTAACCCAATCTTCCCGTGCGCCTCATCCAATAGATGACGGTAATTCCCCTCTCTCTCCTCACAGTCGACGTACACCACTTTGTGACGTCATGACTAAAAGAATGGATTTCGAAAACTTATTTCGCCCGGGCAGAATAACAGAAAATTGAATACCAGGATTTTTGAGAATTTCTGTAATTAAGAAAAAAACTTCTCAATGTTTTCGACTTTTCTAGAACCTCCTAGAATTTTCTCAATTTCTTTGGAAAACCCCCTAATTTTTTTGACTTCTCGGGTCTTAGGCTTTGCAGCTAGTCATCCAAAATTTCCAATTAAATTGCTTAATTGGAACAAAAAAAAATTCTTTGGAAACCCGAGAATTCGCTCAAATTTTCTAGAAAAGTCAAGAGTTTTTTTCGAATTCTCTCTGAAACCAAAGAAATATCTCAAATTTTCTGTCAAATTGTAAATGTTCTCAAACTTTCTATAAAACCCGAGAACATCCTCAAACTTTGTGGAAATCTCAAAAATATTCTCGAAAACTTGAGAATGTTCTTGAATTTTCCAAAAAGTTTCAAAATTTTCCAGAAAGCTCTAGAATTTTCTAAAAGTTTCTACAGCGCATACTAAACTATGCATCGTAGGGCAATAACCTCTGGCCTAAGGCGATAAAACTTCACCCTAAACTACGTAATAGTAAAAATACCATTGAAGAATATTCAGTCGTTTTTCCGTGAATCGCGGCCAAAGAATGGGGAATAGATTTATTATATCTAAGAAGATATCTAGGCACCGTTGCTTCATAATTCTTTTCGTTTAGCTATCTATGGGTTATATAGACTGGGTGAATAGGAAAATTAAAGAAAATTGAGCTCCATGCAAGTGCCCTATTCAGAGATGTTTACTTATGGAACTAGAAACTTTTTCTCCTTGGGTTCTTCTAAATTTCTCACTGAAAAAATAATCTACACAATGTAAAATTTGGAAATGGAATTGTCGACAATTCAATACTCTTGCCAAGATTGAATTGCAATGATGATGAACAATTCACCAGTAAAATAAATTTAATGAGTTTGGGACATACAATACAGGAACATTAAGCAATCAAAACCTGAATAAGTGCATTTTACCAGCAATAACTAGAATGGCAAGACGATGTCTTGATTTTATCTCAACGTTTTAATAATCTCCCATAATTATTTCTGTCAGGTTCCGCCGACGGTTTCACCCCAGTCATCAACTTCAAGGATGGACTTCAAACGTCTTCTCCTCCAACAAAGTACGAAGATGGGTCCCAGTCGGCTCTCAGCAGCGGAGCAGTTAAAGCTGTCCCGTCAACAGTGTCAACAGCAGTACCAGCCTCGTAGTCAGCAGCCACCTCCACCCCAGCCATCCCTCGCAAGGGCTCTGAGCCCCAGGTCAGTCTGGCGATTCCAAACTCCTCGAAGTGATGTTCTCTCCTCGACGATTGTCGAGGACGCAGCTGCCGAGGAACGAGCCATGGAATTATCGCCAGAGAATCAAGTTCACAATGTTCATGGAAGACTGAGAACTAGGAGGCAATTGGACTTGTGTCCAATATCTCCGATTCAAAGGCCAATCAATCCTGTATCAATCACTCGTTATTCTGAAATAGCGACCAGGAATTTTGGTAATGATAATCGAATGAATTCCCCAAGAAGTGCAGATTCATATGCAGAATCTGAATCACGTAGAGCGAAAAATCAACGCGCAAGAGCTGAATTCTTAGCTGGAGCATCATCAACAAGTAGCGATGAACATCATACGGGATTCAGAGCACGTTCTGAATCACCTAGGCAGCCATCAGGAAGTACCAAGGGTGTGGCGAGAAGCCCCAGTGCTCCAACTCTCGAAACTGCACTTTAAATTTCATATGTTATATCATTCAACAAAAGTTCAGGAGAGAAGTAGTAGAGGGAGATGAGGAAATTGAGTTACATGAATTTTTTTTTATGAAAAAAAATGGAATACGAAAATTTGATGGGAAGTATTACATACGTATTTTTTTCATTTGAAGAATAAGGGAAAGTCGAGAAGTCAGAGCTAATTATAATGTAGACGTTTTCTATGGTCTTCATTTCTTGAATTTCGACGATTTATGAAAATTTAAAAATATGTATCGGATATTTGTCATCCATTTTTTAGTGGTATAGAAAAAACGATGAGGGTTATAGAAAAATCAAAATCTAGTGATTCTTTTCTATTATATTTTTCAATTAAGAAAAAATGGAATACGGAAATTGGATGAGAAATACAACATACGTATTTTTTCGTTTGAAGAATGAGGAAACGGCGAGAAGTCAGAGCTAATCATAATGTAGACGTTTTCTATGGTCTACAATTTCGTGAATTTCGATTATTTCTAAAAATTAAAAATTATGTATCTGATATTTTTCATTCAGTTTTTAGATCCAAAATTAGGAAAGTTCCATGCAAAATTTCGATTTTACTTGACAGTCGGGTTTCCGGAAATAAGGATCAAAGGGGTGTAGTAAAGTTTGCAAAGGATACGTGCGACAAAATCTACTAAAAAATTCTAGAGAATCCCACGGGGAATTTGAAAACAATTTTCTATAGAAATTATTCATATGTAATACCACAAGATCTTCAAAGTTATCAGGTATTTCCCGATAAGTTCGTTGCAAACAAAGGAAGGAGTCAAGTTTTTCAGACTAAAAAACTTGAAGACTTCGTTTTTTGCGCAGGGAACCTTGGGAGAACTACCTGATTAATTTTGAAGCTCGAGTGGTATTCGGGAAAGAATTTTTCCATCCAAATTTTGGACAAGAGAATTACACCATGAGATGAAATCGATCTGTCAGTTTCGACGAACTGTTCACTCAATTTTTTTATATAACAACTACCAGAGAAAATTATCAAAAAATTATCAGTGTGAAATGCGTCACGTGACCCCGAATACTGCACTCTGATTGGTCAGAATCAGAATTGAGGAAATCATTAGCTATAATACCCCAAGAGCTTCAAAATTATCGGATATTTCCCGAATATTTTATTGCATAGCAACGAGAGGGATCAGTTTTGCAGATTAAAATCATGAGCGCGCAGCGCGAAGGATTTTACTGCAAAACTGATCCCGATCGTTGATATGCAGGAAAACTTGAGGGAAATATCCGATGAATTTTGAAGGTCGAGGGGTTTTCGGAGGACAATTTCTTCAATTCTGATTTTGGCCGATCAGGGTGCAGTGTTCGGGGTTATGGGACACATTTCACAAAAATGTGAGGAATATCTGTCAAATTCGTAAAAAACAATTGACAGGCTACAGGAAAATTATCAGTCTGATAATTTCCCTGCAGCCGGAGAAATTATCAGTGTGAAACACGTCACGTGACTCCGAATACTGCACTCTGATTGGTCAAAATCAGAATTGAGGAAATTGTCAGTTGAAAATCCTGTAGGTTGTATTACGTGACGTCGAATGGTGGAATTCTATTGGCTGAAATTTGGATGGGACAAATTCTCGATAGTAAAAAATGATAGACGTCGTTTTTGACATAAATTATTCTGTTGGAATTTTTCCAAATGAAAATTTTCTTATTTTTATTCATCTCTAACATCGAAGTAAAGGAAATAAATTCCGAAAGAAAAAATCGGACCACGATGAGTTTTAGAGAAAAATCAAACTCTGCGTTTGGTTCATACGACCATCCAAATATACTTGTTTTAACTGGACATTTCGACGAATTCTGCACGACCTAATAGGACTTATTATACATTGATTTTCTACCATAGTTTACGACCAAATTCCGACGTCTTTTCTACCACATAATTTTTACTATAGTGAATCATTTGAATTGCATTTTTTAATTCAGAAAGAGTTTGAAAGACGCTCTCGAATTTTCTATAATTGAATTCTCTACTAATTTTTTTCATATCTAGAAATTCTTTGCAGTAAAAAATGACAGCTGCAGAATAGCTTCTTGCAAAAATTTCTTTATCTACATTTGATCTACAAAAATTTCCACCAAGAACTAAATTGGAAACTGATATGACTCATCTCGTTCTACCAATTCTCCTGAATTATCTTTCTGTTGAAGTTCTTTCAGTATTTTTGTTCGATTGGCTGGTGGAAATTGTGTTCTGACTACACGGGGAATCTCTGAAAGCTCTTCATGAGCAGCAAAATACCTGTATATGTGTAGATTAGATTAAGTATCCTGCGTTGTGTGAAAAGAAAGAACGATTTTCAAATTCGTAACCATCCGTAGAGGAATAGGTAATCATAATCATATGCTGGATATGCAGAATATATTTAGAAAGAAAGTGCCTATGACAATGTAACGCGCTTTGGCGTTCTCATTTCATTTCACAAGTCAATTTCGATTTTTCTTTACTATTATTTATTAATTTATTTCGTATTGACAATCGAATAAATTCTATTTTATATCGTCATTTATGGAAACTTGTAAATATATAGAGATTTATATTCGATATTAGTTATGGCATTTGATTTCATTTTCTCCCATCCATCAAAAGGAAGACTGAATTTAAGGATTTTTTTGTTTTTTTTTCCAATTCTCTGATTTGTGGAATATAGAAATATATCGATGAATGCGTGCTTTTATATCCTGTACTTTGCTCATACAAAGTAATGAGGGAGTAAAGTTTTAATACTTACATAACTTTTTGAAAATCTCTTTGACAGAAAATTGCTGGAATAACTTACTGCAGTAAAAAAAGATCGTAATTCTTGTATGTTATTCACACAGGAAAATTTACCAAATGTAAACCTCCATGAATCCAGCCGTTCATGGTCGTCAGATATTGTAAACCAAATTTTTGCAACGTTTATACGACAGTCTCATTTTTGTACACGATAACGTACTTTTGTATTCTATCCATTGATGAGAAGTAAATTGATTAAAAAAGAAGGTCGAAACTGTGATATTTCTTGTACGCATGATGACCTTGATTGTTCTAGTGGTAACGAAAATACATATATTCCTATGATTATTTCGAAATTACGGAAATTTTAAGTAAGGTTTACGAATGGTATGCACGAATGGCCTTATTAGGAAATCTTGGTGCATGCGTGACAGGCTTAGACAGCCATGTGACTTTACATTTTTTGTCATAATTTGAGTAGTATCACGTTATTTCCGCTACCTACAAGAAAAGGTCCCCAGGGGACCATGTTTAAAATACGTTCGTCAAAAAAAATTTGTTAAAACAACTTGGTAATTAAAAAAACTCGAGGAAAAAAAATTTGCAGAATTTTAACATCGAAAAACTTGAAAAAAACTTTAAAACATCCGGGAAGATAATGCAAAAAACACAAGAATAGAGCGTAAATAACACTTCAATGAATACCTACGAACGAAAATAACAAAATGAAAAAAAAACACGAAGCACAATATTAAATTTGCAAACATCGTTTCCAGAGTAAACAACATTCAGTCTCAATAACAAGTCAGTTGACACAAATTCATAACCATGACGAAATAAATAACACAACTGTTCATATCCACAACACTACAAAATCTAACAAATAATCCGTCATTTAAGGACAACATTCGAAACAATGCCTCTCAAATACTTCAGGGTAGTTCCTTCTCCTCAGAATATACCATTTCAATTAAATAAATGAGAAATATCGATTATTCTTTTCACAAGGAACCAAAATAAAACAGATAAGAAAACTCTAGAATCCCATACATAAATGCAGATTTTACTGATATTCTTATAAAAGACAAGATAACCGGAAGGTTTCATTGACGAAAGTTCAATTTGAGAAAAGTTGAATTAACCAAAAGTTCACTTTTCAAGTGAACTAGGTTTTTTAGATAAATTTTTTTTTGACCCACGTTTTTAGACGTGCTCCTGTCCCCAGGTGTACCTCACGGACTTTCTTCACTTTGTTATATGTTATTATACACAAAAAAATGGCCTCTAATGCCCTTGAAAATAACTCTCTTGAAAATGTTTGTTTTTTACAATTTTGCGAAAACTACGCAACATTTTCCAACTTTTTTTTTTCAAATGAATGCTCGTCAAGAGGTGCTCTAATTTGACCGGGATACGTTAGATGGGATATGCCGGTCACCTAGATTCTACATCACAAAATTGAGGAGTTATCATGAAATATCAAATAGTGTAACATTTTTACTCCCATTTAAATGAAATATGACGGTCACATAAGATTTATGTCGCAAAAAATCGAGGAGTATGATCAGAAAATTTTATCAAATCAAAGGACTATACAGGGTGTCCCAAAATGAAATGTCATCCACGTGAGGGTAGTTCAGGGGGCCCATTCGTTGACGAAACCTCTAGTAACATTTTTCTCTCCAACATTTTGTTTAAGAGTTAAATAAAAAAATACAGCCAATCAAATGTTTTTCCCTGTTGGAGCAATCATATCGTTTTCTCCATTCAATGCGGTCGGGCGAAGGCATTGGATGTCCTACCGATTCTAATTAATCTCATCCCTCGATATCGAATGAGAGAGAAGATATCGATTTCTTACGTACACTGAGAGAAAAACAAACACGTTGCCAAATAAGTCTTGTTTGGTCCAACAAAATCGCTAGCTGAAAATTGCCAAAAAAAATTTGTTTGGTTCGAATTTGAAGGTCTCAAACATGAATAATTGTTCTGCTTTCGACAGCAATGAAATATTTGGCCAAAGAGGCGGATAATTCATACCAGACGGTACCTTTTCAGGATGAAAATATCTCATATAGAGGAAGATTCATCAACAAATATTTTATCCCTCAGTTACAAGATTGCCATCATATCATTATTATTGTTTTATTTAAAGGTTAATTTCTTGTCTGTGATTATTAGACAGCCGAAACGAAAAACTGCTGTCCCTTGTTTCGCATAAAACAAAGATTTTTCTGGAGAAAAATACGTATGGGAGTATCCAATAACGAAGGAGTAGTGCTAGAAATGAAATTTCTTGTGTGTACAGAGAATGCAATTTTTTTTAAAATACTAAATCTATTTTTGCGACAAAAATTTTTCATCCCGGCGCACTCTCTGCATATTTGGCATAAAAAAAATCCTTTTTTAATCATTTTCAAAACAATATTTTCTTGGCATAAGTAAGACTTGTTTGAGAACTTTTTCATTTTTCTCTCAGGGCAGACTTTGAATTTTCAGGATCACATTGCATGTTGGATCCAAATGGCTCTTACGTCACGGATTGGTCAAGGAGAGAATAACGGCGGCTAAGAAGAATCTGGCCCGTCTCTCCAGACAGCTTCTCGATCTCCACTTTCTTCTGGCTCAGACGTTGGAGTCTCAGCTGTGGGAGACTCTCGAACGTGTTACACACGAACAAGCAGTCCGAACCGCTGAGATGAGAACGGAGAGTCAGAAGGGTAAGTTCAAGAAGCTGATCCTCCAGGAGAAAGTCCCAACCCTCACTCACACTGTGAAGAATCTGAGTAAATTTGAACTCAGTGAAGCACAAGTGTCTGTGTTGGCGAAAGGACACAACTTCGCTGTTGCCTCTAAAAAGATCCCCACCGAGGAAATCATCAGTCGTACCGAGACAGCGATTTACCATCTTCCTCAGGAGACCAGCAATGAGATCCGGAGGCAGTTGTTTAACATCCTCCACAAGGCCACTCCCCCTGGTGACAATATCACCAGGGAGGAACGCCTCGCACTGC
>NW_021680344.1:689295-689637 GCF_001412515.2 Diachasma alloeum | reverse complement strand
GAGTCCTGTGAGCAGAAATCTGGAGCGGCAATGGGTTCTCCCATTTCCCCGATTATTGCAAATATATTCATGGAACACTTCGAGAACGAAGTATTGAAGTCAGCACCTCAGAAACCTACTGTATGGTTCAGGTATGTGGACGATACCTTTGTCGTCTGGCCACATGGAAAGACTGCTCTAACTGAATTCCTGGAGTTCTTGAATACTCAGGACGTGAGCATCAAATTCACTATGGAAATTGAACAAGATAGATGTCTTCTATTCCTAGATGTCCTGGTTCGACGCAACGAGGATGGCACTCTAGGCCACCAAGTATATCGCAAGCCAACCCACACAGATAGG